>NC_136268.1:99509135-99811635 GCF_964187855.1 Myxine glutinosa | reverse complement strand
CGCAATCAACATCAGATCATCTGCATACAACAACTCCACGGTAAAACCTCCTTTACGTTCTGAGCCAGCACCTCCATCACATCTACAAATAGTAGTGGACTTAGTACTGACCCCTGATGCACTTCCACCTTCGCCTCAAAATCACCACTGTTCCCGTCCTTCGTCTTTACAGCTGTGCGCGCTCTTTTGTACATTGCCATCACTACTCTGATCAATCATTCCTCCACTCCTAACTTCCTCAATGCCCATGTCAATACTTCACGTGGAACCCTATCGAATGCTTTCTCCAGATCAACAAACCCAAGAAACAACTTCTTCCTCTTCTCCATGTACTTCTCATGCAACTGCCTCACAATAAAGAGTGCGTCTGTCGTTCCTCTTCCTGGCATAAATCCACACTGCATTTCGTCGATCTTCACCTTCTTCCTTATCCTCCTCTCCAACACCCTTTCCAATACCTTCATTCCATGCTCCAATAACTTTATCACTTGGTACGAGCAATACTCCAGAGGGTCACCTTTCCCCTTGTATAGAGGGACGAGGGTACTCATTTCCAAATCCACTGGAATGCGGCCTTCTTTCACCACCAGATTGCAGATCTCTGTCATTCTCTTCACACCCCAATTTCCCGCTGTCTTCAACATATCTCCCACAACTCCTGTCGGCCCTCCCGCTTTTCTACCCTTCATTGCTTTTATCGCTTCCTCAACTTCCTTCTCAATTATCTTCTCTGTCGGTCCTAAAACTGGGTTACTCTCTATGTTGCCATCCCATTCATTCTCTGTATTCAACAGCATTTCCATATATCTTTTCCATCTTCCTTTAATTCCATCTGGGTCCACAACGATTTGTCCCACTTCATCCTTCAAGCAACTCACCCCCATCACATCACACCTCTCTTTCGCTATCTGCTTTGCAATCCTGAATACCGCTCTCTGACCCTCTTCCGAATCCAAGCGTTCTCCGAACATTTTCCTACATGCCTCCTGCGCCTTTGCTACGTCTTTCTTTGCAGCCTTCTTGGCTGCCTTATAACTTTCATGCTCTGCTTTTTCTGCTCCCGTACCCTTCGCCTTCTGCCACTCCTTGAACTTCTTCCTCTTCTCGTCAATCCTGTTTCCAACTTCATCATCCCACCACCATGTTTCCAAGTGCCTCGGTGGTCCTTTTGTCCATCCACATACCTCACCAACGGCTCCCAACCGACTAGCTTTCATTGACATCCAACCACTTTCAAGCTCAACCACATCATCCTCTACCCTACTCAGCCTCTCTTTTAATGCCTCCCTTACTGTCACCTCTTTCAACCTCCACACCTTCATTCTCGGTTGGTACTTCACCCGCCGAGCTCTCCTCGCACCTTTCACCCTTATGTCGCAGACAACCAAGTCGTGCTGTGAAACAGCCTCCTCCCCCGGGATCACCTTTGTGTCCCGGAGGTGCCCCCTATCTCACCTACGCACCATCAGGTAGTCAAAGGTTGTTGTCGACCCACCTGACGTGTATGTAACAAGCTTATTGTCCTCTTTCTGGAACTGAGTATTACAAATCAACAAATCAGCTCCATCAGCAAACTCCAAAATCCTTTCACCTTCTCCATGTCTCACACCATATCCATAAACCCCATGAACTCCCTCAAAACTGTCTATACTCCTTCCCACATGTCCATTTAGGTCTCCTCCTACCACAACAACTTCCTCATCTTTCACGTTTTCCATCAGCTTCTCTATCGCCCACCAGAACTTGTCCTTCTCTTCATCGCTCCGACCAACCTGCGGAGCATATCCCGAGATGACATTCACCAAGAGCTTTCCAATCATCATTTTCACCATCAACTTCGATTGATGTGCATTGTTTGTACAAAAGAGCCAATTGATTAATAATTTAATTATTTTATGATTATTCTTTATTTTCATTATTAATCATTTATTTATTTTCTTTCTCATCTGGGCAATATCTCAGACACCTTTTGAGCTAGGAAGCTGATATTTGGACATGACAATGACCAAGTGATGTGGCTGTAAAGGGTATTTTTGATTTATTGATTAATTAAATCATTTAATTATTGATCAATCAATTCATTATTTAATTGTTTTGATTAATGACTTATTTAAGTAAATTTCTAAACGATACATCTTCGGATGAAGCACTGGTAGTTTAGTTATGCTATTAGCCAATTGGTTAAGAAAATATTTTACGATAATCATTTATTGATTTTAATTATGCAATTAATCGATCAATTTATTGTACACCTCTCCCTCCCAATACAGTCTAGATGAGCTGCGCTGGAGGATATTTAATCATTTGTCATGGGGGCGGTGTACTTTGAATGTATCTGTACTGTTTCCTTTCTCTTCTGGGCAATATCTCAGGCATCTTTTTTTTTAGTAAAGAGGCTGATATTTGGACATGACAATGACCAAGTGATTTGGCTGTAAAGGATATTTTTGATTTATTGATTAATTAAATCATTTAATTATTGATCAATCAGTTCATTATTTAATTTTTTTGATTAATGACTTATTTAAGTAAATTTCTAAACAATACATCTTCGGATGAAGCACTGGTAGTTTAGTTATGCTATTAGCCAATTGATTAAGAAAATATTTTACGAGTCATTTATTGATTTTAATTATGCAATTAATCGATCAATTTATTGTACACCTCTCCCTCCCAATACAGTCTAGATGAGCTGTGCTGGAGGATATTTAATCATTTGGCATGGGGGCGGTGTACTTTGAATGTATCTGTACTGTTTCCTTTCTCTTCTGGCCATTATCTCAGGCACCTTTTGAGTAAGGAAGCTGATATTTGGACACGACAATGACCAAGTGATTTGGCTGTAAAGGATATTTTTGATTTATTGATTAATCAATTAATCGATTCATTATTTAATTATTCGATTAATCACTTGATTCATTAAAAAAAAATTAAGTTACACATTCGGATGAAACGGCGGTGGTTTAGGTATTCTATTAGTGAATTGATTAATCTCCCACCCAATACAGTTTCTATGAGCTTCCGGAGGCGCCCCGGCAATGCCGCGCTGTAGGATATTTAATTATTTGGCATGGGGGCGGTGTCCTTTGAATGTAACTGTACTTGTTTTTTTTCTATTTTTTGTATGAGCCTAAAGGACTTCCGTACATTCATGAAGGAATGGTGTAAGGGATCATTTTATATTACTTTTCACATAGCTACAAAGACTTTGGCACAATAGAGACATTTCTTTTTATCCAACTTTTTTTCTTTTCTTTTTTAAAATTCAAAACAGTTTGTTTAGCCTAAAACGTTCGCCAGCACTCACTGATGAACCTCAAAGTTTGACGAAGATCTATAAGAAACATGGAGACACACTGATGGAGGTGGATAGTTTGAGACTTGCTCGGTTTCTGTTCTACCTCCTGAAACCCACCCACGTGTGGAGATCACAGCCAACACACACAAACACAGGTATCACGTCACTCAGGACTTCTGACACACCGTTGTAACATCAGAAGTCTCGAGCGACGTAATATGTGCGTTAATTGGTTTTTGATGCTATGTTCATCGTTGTTGATGACATGACATCGTCGACAACCGTTGACTACCTGCTGGTGCGTAGGCGAGATAGGGGGCACCTCCGGGACACAAAGGTGATCCCGGGGGAGGAGGCTGTTTCACAGCACCACTTGGTTGTCTGCGACATAAGGGTGAAAGGTGCGAGGAGAGCTCGACGGGTGAAGTACCAACCGAGAATGAAGGTGTGGAGGTTGAAAGAGGTGACAGTGAGGGAGGCATTAAAAGAGAGGCTGAGTATGGTGGAGGATGATGTGGTTGAGCTTGAAAGTGGTTGGATGTCAATGAAAGCTAGTCTGTTGGGAGCCATTGGTGAGGTATGTGGATGGACAAAAGGACCACCGAGGCACTCGGAAACATGGTGGTGGGATGATGAAGTTGGAAAGAAGATTGACGAGAAGAGGAAGAAGTTCAAGGAGTGGCAGAAGGCGAAGGGTATGGGAGCAGAAAAGGCAAAGCATGAAAGTTATAAGGCAGCCAAGAAGGCTGCAAAGAAAGAGGTAGCAAAGGCAAAGGAGGCATGTAGGAAAATGTTCGGAGAGCGCTTGGATTCGGAAGAGGGTCAGAAAGAAGTATTCAGGATTGCAAAGCAGATAGCGAAAGAGGTGTGATGTGATTGGGGTGAGTTGCTTGAAGGATGAAGTGGGACAAATCGTTGTGGACCCAGATGGAATTAAAGGAAGATGGAAAAGATATATGGAAATGCTGTTGAATGCAGAGAATGAATGGGATGGCAACATAGAGAGTAACCCAGTTTTTGGACCGGCAGAGAAGATAACCGAGAAGGAAGTTGAGGAAGCGATAAAATCAATGAAGAGTAGAAAAGCAGGAGGGCCGACGGGAGTTATGGGAGATATGTTGAAGGCAGCGGGAAATTGGGGTGTGAAGAGAATGACAGAGATCTGCAATCTGGTGGTGAAAGAAGGCCGCATTCCAGTGGATTGGGAACTGAGTACCCTCGTCCCTCTATACAAGGGGAAAGGTGACCCTCTGGACTGTGGCTCGTATCGAGCGATAAAGTTATTGGAGCATGGCATGAAGGTATTGGAAAGGGTGTTGGAGAGGAGGATAAGGAAGAAAGTGAAGATTGATGAAATGCAGTTTGGATTTATGCCAGGAAGAGGAACGACAGATGCGCTTTTTATTGTGAGGCAGTTGCAGGAGAAGTATATGGAGAAGAGGAAGAAGTTGTTTCTTGGGTTTGTAGATCTGGAGAAAGCATTCGATAGGGTTCCACGTGAAGTAGTGACGTGGGCATTGAGGAAGTTAGGAATGGAGGAATGGTTGATCACAGTCGTGATGGCAATGTACAAAAGAGCGCGCACAGCTGTAAGGACGAAGGACGGGAACAGTGGTGAGTTTGAGGTGAAGGTGGGAGTGCATCAAGGGTCGGTACTAAGTCCACTACTATTTGTAGCTGTGATGGAGGTGCTGGCTCAGAACGTAAAGGAGGTTTTACCGTGTGAGTTGTTGTATGCAGATGATCTGGTGTTGATTGCAGAAAGTATGGATGGACTGAAGGAGAAGATGAACAAGTGGAAGGAATGTATGGAGACAAAAGGTCTGAAGGTGAATATCGGAAAAACGAAGGTGATGGCAAGTGGTAAAGCATGTGGTGAGGTGGAAAGAACTGGGAAGTGGCCCTGTGCTGTGTGCAGGAAGGGTGTCGGAGTGAATTCCATTCAATGTACAATGTGAGCTGAGTGGGTTCATCAAAAATGTAGTGGTTTGAGAGAGTCATTAACCAGTGTGGCAGCTACATTCAAGTGTAAGGTGTGCACAGAGGGAGCTGCAGATGGAGGAAATGTTGAGTTGGATCTTGGAGACAGCATGAAGCTGGAAGGTGTGAAAACATTTTGTTACCCAGGAGACCTGCTGAATGGAGAAGGTGGATCAGACTCGGCAACGGTTGCTTGAGTGAGGTGTGCATGGAAGAAGTTTCGGGAACTGAGTGGCGTGCTGACGAGGAGGGGAGTGTCATTGAAGCTGAAGGGAAAGGTGTATGCTGCATGTGTGAGAAGTGTTATGATTTATGGGAGCGAGACATGGGTAATGAACATGGCAGCAACGAAGGCTGGAAAGGGTGGAAATGCGAATGGTTCGGTGGATGTGTGGGGTATCGTTGAGAGAGAGGAAGACAAATGAATTGCGAAAGATGATGGGAATCAAGCCTGTGATGGATGCTGTGAAGAGAAACAGGTTGAGATGGTTTGGTCATGTGTTGAGGAAGGATGAAAGTGACTGGTTGAGAAGAGTGATGGGAATGAATGTAGAAGGAAGTAGAGGACGGGGAAGACCGAGAAAGACTTGGGTAAAGATGGTCGAAGAAGAAATACAGGCAAGGGGGTTAACAAGGGGAGATGCAGAAAATAGGGCAAAATGGAGAACATTGTCATGGGGACCGCAAGGCTAACCCCCGCTCTTGCAGGGAAAATGGCCTTAAAATGCCTGTTTTTTTTTGTTTTGTTCATCGTTGTTGAGAAAGGTTCGTGGATGTGTGTCGCTTTGCCACATTTTGTTAACCGAAACGTTGAGTAATTGTTTATTTATTCAATTACAGGTTGGAGAACTCAGTATGGATTCGTTTGAAACACATACTTGGAAACCTGGAAGGGGTCTGTTCTACCTTCAGAAACCCACATATAGAGAACATATATATATATATATACACACACACACACACACACACACACACACACACACACACACACACACACACACACACACACACACACACACACACACACACACACACACACACACACACACACACACACACACACACACACACACACACACACACGCCTTATTAAGCACGTGTTCCACGTGACACGAATGCAGATGCTGCTGTTACTGTACTCATCGACAGTTGACAAGGTAGACATTTACAATACACCAAGGTAGTTATAAATAGATTATCGTTTGGTACAATTTAACGTTATTTACCATTAAATGACTAATCACAGCTGAACATTGTTTATTTCGTGCGCTCGGCAATTTGTAAACGATACAACACAAATAGGACTCGATCTTCCAAATAAATCCGATATTAGTCATATAAAATAAAGTGTCTTCGTTTGAAATGTCTTGTCGGTGTCACTGTCCCCAAGCCGCGCATTGAATCCGCTCACCCGGTTTTCCACGACGCCAAACACAAAGTTAAAGAGAGAGAGCGAGAGAGCGCAGCATG
Source organism: Myxine glutinosa (assembly GCF_964187855.1). Taxonomy (NCBI): domain Eukaryota; kingdom Metazoa; phylum Chordata; class Myxini; order Myxiniformes; family Myxinidae; genus Myxine; species Myxine glutinosa. Next base: position 99,804,887 of record NC_136268.1, on the reverse strand, counting down.
CGGGGCGGGACACGGACACGCCACGGTACCCGTGTCGAAGTGTCTGTGGACTTGTGTTCAAGCCCCGCGGGTCCGGCACAGCGAGATTGGGTCAAAAGTAGCGAGGATGCGGCTCGCGGCCCCCGCGCTCTCACCACACGCCTCCGAGATCAGGTAACGTGCGGTGAGTTAAGGGAAGAGGAGCTGAGGAGCCGAGGAGCTGTGGGCGGGCGGGTCCTGGTAGAGAGGGGGTGGAGGGAGCGAGGAGCCCCTTGTGTTGCTCCGCCGAACCCGCCTGCAGAGCGCGCTGCGCGCAGAGACGCGCGGTCCGTGCGACGCGCCGACGCCTGCACGTCCCGGCGTGCCGTGTACAATGTATTGGAAAAGCGACGGACTGGCGGCCTGCTGGGGGGATAACCGGACTCAGGTACGTCCCACTCCTCGGGCATATCGCACGCACGTCCGATGTACACATGACATTGCGCGTCAACGCACAGCGGCGTGCATGGCCCATATGTCTTGTTACACACCACCGTGTTAATAAAACCAATCGGCGTACACGGTACACAGCGAATGTACATGGCTAATACACACGGATCATGGTACACGGCTAATACACAAAGATCATGGTGCACAGCTAATACACACTAACACACGGATAACGTGCCATCATGGTGCACAGCTAATACACACTAACACACGGATAACGTGCCATCATGGTACACAGCTAATAAACACGAACACACGGATCACGTGCCATCATGGTACACAGCTAATAAACACGAACACACGGATAACGTGCCATCATGGTGCACAGCTAATACACACAAACACACGGATCACGTGCCATCATGGTACACAGCTAATAAACACGAACACACGGATCACGTGCCATCATGGTACACAGCTAATAAACACGAACACACGGATCACGTGCCATCATGGTGCACAGCTAATACACACTAACACACGGATAACGTGCCATCATGGTACACAGCTAATAAACACGAACACACGGATAACGTGCCATCATGGTGCACAGCTAATACACACTAACACACGGATAACGTGCCATCATGGTACACAGCTAATACACACGAACACACGGATCACGTGCCATCATGGTACACAGCTAATAAACACGAACACACGGATCACGTGCCATCATGGTACACAGCTAATAAACACGAACACACGGATCACGTGCCATCATGGTACACAGCTAATAAACACGAACACACGGATCACGTGCCATCATGGTACACAGCTAATACACACTAACACACGGATAACGTGCCATCATGGTGCACAGCTAATACACACTAACACACGGATAACGTGCCATCATGGTGCACAGCTAATACACACTAACACACGGATAACGTGCCATCATGGTGCACAGCTAATAAACACGAACACACGGATCACGTGCCATCATGGTACACAGCTAATAAACACGAACACACGGATCACGTGCCATCATGGTACACAGCTAATAAACACGAACACACGGATCACGTGCCATCATGGTACACAGCTAATAAACACGAACACACGGATCACGTGCCATCATGGTACACAGCTAATAAACACGAACACACGGATAACGTGCCATCATGGTGCACAGCTAATACACACAAACACACGGATCACGTGCCATCATGGTACACAGCTAATAAACACGAACACACGGATAACGTGCCATCATGGTGCACAGCTAATACACACAAACACACGGATCACGTGCCATCATGGTACACACCTAATAAACACGAACACACGGATCACGTGCCATCATGGTACACAGCTAATACACACAAACACACGGATCACGTGCCATCATGGTACACAGCTAATACACACAAACACACGGATAACGTGCCATCATGGTACACAGCTAATACACACAAACACACGGATCACGTGCCATCATGGTACACAGCTAATACACACAAACACACGGATAACGTGCCATCATGGTACACAGCTAATACACACGAACACACGGATCACGTGCCATCATGGTACACAGCTAATACACACGAACACACGGATAACGTGCCATCATGGAACACAGCTAATACACACAAACACACGGATCACGTGCCATCATGGTACACAGCTAATAAACACGAACACACGGATAACGTGCCATCATGGTACACAGCTAATAAACACGAACACACGGATCACGTGCCATCATGGTACACAGCTAATACACACTAACACACGGATAACGTGCCATCATGGAACACAGCTAAAACACACAAACACACGGATCACGTGCCATCCCATCATGGTACACAGCTAATACACACGGATCACGTGCCATCATGGTACACAGCTAATACACACGGATCACGTGCCATCATGGTACACAGCTAATAAACACGAACACACGGATCACGTGCCATCATGGTACACAGCTAATACACACGAACACACGGATCACGTGCCATCATGGTACACAGCTAATACACACTAACACACGGATCACGTGCCATCATGGTACACAGCTAATACACACTAACACACGGATAACGTGCCATCATGGAACACAGCTAATACACACAAACACACGGATCACGTGCCATCATGGTACACAGCTAATACACACGGATCACGTGCCATCATGGTACACAGCTAAAACACACAAACACATGGATCACGTGCCATCATGGTACACAGCTAATGCACACAGATCACGTGCCATCATGGTACACAGCTAATACACACGAACACACGGATCACGTGCCATCATGCTACACAGCTAAAACACACGAACACACGGATCACGTGCCATCATGGTACACAGCTAATACACACAAACACACGGATCACGTGCCATCATGGTACACAGCTAATACACACGAATACACGGATTACGTGCCATCATGGTACACAGCTAATACACACTAACACACGGATCACGTGCCATCATGGTACACAGCTAATACACACGAACACACGGATCACGTGCCATCATGGTACACAGCTAATACACACGAACACACGGATCACGTGCCATCATGGTACACAGCTAATACACACCAACACACGGATCACGTGCCATCATGGTACACAGCTAATACACACCAACACACGGATCACGTGCCATCATGGTACACAGCTAATACACACGGATCACGTGCCATCATGGTACACAGCTAATAAACACGAACACACGGATCACGTGCCATCATGGTACACAGCTAAAACACACGAACACACGGATCACGTGCCATCATGGTACACAGCTAATGCACACAGATCACGTGCCATCATGGTACACAGCCAATACACACGAACACACGGATCACGTGCCATCATCGTACACAGCTAAAACACACGAACACACGGATCACGTGCCATCATGGCACACAGCTAATACACACGAACACACGGATCACGTGCCATCATGGTACACAGCTAATACACACGAACACACGGATCACGTGCCATCATGGTACACAGCTAATACACACAGATCACGTGCCATCATGGTACACAGCCAATACACACGAACACACGGATCACGTGCCATCATCGTACACAGCTAAAACACACGAACACACGGATCACGTGCCATCATGGTACACAGCTAATACACACGAACACACGGATCACGTGCCATCATGGTACACAGCTAATCCACATGAACACACGGATCACGTGCCATTACTTAATAACGGAACTCCGCGATGGTCTCGAATGTCGATGATGGTTTTAAAGAGCTCGATTTGATCGTTTCAAATTAACAGGAATACTTTCTTCGTTCTATTTCCAATTGGTGCCGCACGTACCCTTCGTGGCATCGTTCCGTGCGTCCACACCACGCACGTCATACCGACACGTCGCGCGTGTATGGCCCATATGTCTCGTCACACCCCGTGTTAATGAAATAAATGAATCCATTTCTCTAACAATTCACGAGCGTTCTATATGCATAATAAAGTAGAAAAGTATTTTCCTAATACAGTTCAGAAATACTCACCTGCCAAAGTAACCGTTTTCGCCATTATCCAGGTGCCAGGTACCATAACCGATATCATTAACCATTTAACCAGATTAACAAACGCACGTGCGGCTCATTTACGGAGGGGGAACTGCATGCAGCGCACGTGCGGCTCATTTACGGAGGGGGCACTGCATGCAGCGCTCGTGCGGCTCATTTACGGAGGGGGCACTGCATGCAGCGCTCGTGCGGCTCATTTACGGAGGGGGCACTGGCATGCAGCGCACAGTGCGGCTCATTTACGGAGGGGGCACTGCATGCAGCGCTCGTGCGGCTCATTTACGGAGGGGGAACTGCATGCAGCGCTCGTGCGGCTCATTTACGGAGGGGGAACTGCATGCAGCGCTCGTGCGGCTCATTTACGGAGGGGACACCTGCATGCAGCGCACGTGCGGCTCATTTACGGAGGGGGCACTGCATGCAGCGCTCGTGCGGCTCATTTACGGAGGGGGCACTGCATGCAGCGCTCGTGCGGCTCATTTACGGAGGGAACACCTGCATGCAGCGCACGTGCGGCTAATGTATAACGAATCAAATTGGATTCGTTTTGCGATTCGATACGACTCATGTAATACTAATAGTCCTTGAGCCGGTATAGAAGCGATATAAATAAATAAATGAATAAAAATAAATGAATAAAATTAAATAAATGAATGAATGTGGAATGCATAAAATTAAATAAATAGATAAATGTCGTTTTGGTGAAATATTTCTCAACGAAAATGAGAGTTTGTTTGATTTGAGCAGAGTATGGCGGAGGAGATACGTTACGGGGAACAAGCGGAACATCGACCTTCTGAGAAGCCGAAGAATCCCTCGACGCGGGGAATGGTACGTCGGGGAATCCTCCGAAGCGGTGCCGGTCTTGTGGTGCTGCTCGCGCGTCCTCTCATCCCATTCCGTCCCATTCCATCAGGCGAGCTCCGAGACGGGAGAGCGAGACGACGCGGCCAGTCGGTCTCCACGTTCGGCGGCCTCGTCGCTCTCGTCGTCCGTCGCCTCAGCGCTCTCGCTCCCCGCGAGCTCCCCGGGCCTTCCCGCCCCGCAGCCGTGCCTCGCCGTGCCCGTGGGCTCTCCCGCCTTGCCACCTGTGGCCCCGAAACCTCCCGCCTCCTCGTCCAAAGTCTCGTGCGGCTCCTCCAAGCCGCTGTGTGCCAGGTGTGGTCTCGAGATCGTAGACCGCTTCCTGCTCAAGGTGGGCTTGTGATTGCGTTTGTGCACGTGTGCTTCATTTTCATTTCACGATTACATGTGGGTTTCGTTGATCTTGGTCTCAGAATACACTTGGTACTTGCCTGGTCATGTGGCCTGCATGTAATTTATACACACAATAACGTATCGCTAATCTGTAGTTAAAATGGTCTAATTATTGTGTCAATTATTTATTGGGATTATTTTTCAGGCAAACCTATAATCTATATGCTTTGGTTGTGATATAAATTATTTATTGGGATTATTTTTCAGGCAAACTTATAATCTATATGCTTCGGTTGTGATGTAAATTATTTATTGGGATTATTTTTCAGGCAAACTTCTAATATACATCCTTTGGGTGTGATGTAAATTATTTTTGGGGATTATTTTTCAGGCAAACTTATAATCTATATGCTTCGGTTGTGATGTAAATTATTTATTGGGATTATTTTTCAGGCAAACTTCTAATATACATCCTTTGGGTGTGATGTAAATTATTTTTGGGGATTATTTTTCAGACTAACTTATAATCTATATGTTTCGGTTGTGATGTAAATTATTTATTGGGATTATTTTTCAGGCTAACTTACAATCGACATGCTTTTGTTGTGATGTAAATTATTTATTGGGATTATTTTTCAGGCCAACTTATAATCTATATGCTTCGGTTGTGATGTAAATTATTTATTGGGATTATTTTTCAGGCTAACTTACAATCGACATGCTTTTGTTGTGATGTAAATTATTTATTGGGATTATTTTTCAGGCCAATTTGCATGCTTTTGTTGTGATGTAAATTATTTATTGGGATTATTTTTCAGGCCAACTTATAATCTATATGCTTCGGTTGTGATGTAAATTATTTATTGGGATTATTTTCCAGACAAACTTCTAATATACATCCTTTGGGTGTGAAGTAAATTATTTATTGGGATTATTTTTGAGGCTAACTTACAATCGACATGCTTTTGTTGTGATGTAAATTATTTATTGGGATTATTTTTCAGGCCAACTTATAATATACATCCTTTGGTTGTGATGTAAATTATTTATTGGGATTATTTTTCAGGCCAACTTATAATATACATCCTTTGGTTGTGATGTAAATTATTTATTGGGATTATTTTTCAGGCCAACTTATAATATACATCCTTTGGTTGTGATGTAAATTATTTATTGGGATTATTTTTCAGGCCAACTTATAATATACATCCTTTGGTTGTGATGTAAATTATTTATTGGGATTATTTTTCAGGCCAACTTATAATATACATCCTTTGGTTGTGATGTAAATTCATTATTGGGATTATTTTTCAGGCAAACTTCCAATATACATCCTTTGGGTGTGATGTAAATATTTATTGTGATTCTTTTTCAGGCCAATTTGCATGCTTTGGTTGTGATGTAAATTCTTTATTGGGATTATTTTTCAGGCAAACTTATAATCTATATGCTTCGGTTGTGATGTAAATTATTTATTGGGATTATTTTTCAGGCCAATTTGCTTGCTTTGGTTGTGATGTAAATTAATTATTTATTGGGATTATTTTTCAGGCCAACTTATAATCTATATGCTTCGGTTGTGATGTAAATTCTTTATTGGGATTATTTTTCAGGCTAACTTACAATCGACATGCTTTTGTTGTGATGTAAATTATTTATTGGGATTATTTTTCAGGCCAATTTGCATGCTTTGGTTGTGATGTAAATTCTTTATTGGGATTATTTTTCAGGCAAACTTATAAGCTATATGCTTCGGTTGTGATGTAAATTATTTATTGGGATTATTTTTCAGGCCAATTTGCTTGCTTTGGTTGTGATGTAAATTAATTATTTATTGGGATTATTTTTCAGGCCAACTTATAATCTATATGCTTCGGTTGTGATGTAATTTATTTATTGGGATTATTTTTCAGGCCAATTTGCATACTTTGGTTGTGATGTAAATTATTTATTGGGATTATTTTTCAGGCAAATTTGCATGCTTTGGTTGTGACGTAAATTATTTTTTGGGATTATTTTTCAGGCAAACTTCGAATATACATCCTTTGGGTGTGATGTAAATTATTTATTGGGATTATTTTTCAGGCCAACTTGTAATCTACATGCTTTTGTTGTGATGTACATTATTTATTGGGATTATTTTTCAGGCAAACTTCTAATATACATCCTTTGGGTGTGATGTAAATTATTTATTGGGATTATTTTTCAGGCAAACTTATAATCTATATGCTTCGGTTTTGATGTAAATTATTTATTGGGATTATTTTTCAGGCCAATTTGCATGCTTTGGGTGTGATGTAAATTATTTATTGGGATTATTTTTCAGGCAAACTTATAATCTATATGCTTCGGTTGTGATGTAAATTATTTATTGGGATTATTTTTCAGGCCAATTTGCATGCTTTGGTTGTGATGTAAATTAATTATTTATTGGGATTATTTTTCAGGCCAACTTATAATCTATATGCTTCGGTTGTGATGTAATTTATTTATTGGGATTATTTTTCAGGCCAATTTGCATACTTTGGTTGTGATGTAAATTATTTATTGGGATTATTTTTCAGGCAAATTTGCATGCTTTGGTTGTGACGTAAATTATTTTTTGGGATTATTTTTCAGGCAAACTTCGAATATACATCCTTTGGGTGTGATGTAAATTATTTATTGGGATTATTTTTCAGGCAAATTTGCATGCTTTGGTTGTGACGTAAATTATTTTTTGGGATTATTTTTCAGGCAAACTTCGAATATACATCCTTTGGGTGTGATGTAAATTATTTATTGGGATTATTTTTCAGGCCAACTTATAATCTACATGCTTTTGTTGTGATGTACATTATTTATTGGGATTATTTTTCAGGCCAACTTACAATCTACATGCTTTTGTTGTGATGTAAATTATTTTTCAGGCCAACTTACAATCTACATGCTTTTGTTGTGATGTACATTATTTATTGGGATTATTTTTCAGGCTAACTTATAATCTACATGCTTTTGTTGTGATGTACATTATTTATTGGGATTATTTTTCAGGCCAACTTATAATCTACATGCTTTTCTTGTGATGTACATTATTTATTGGGATTATTTTTCAGGCCAACTTATAATCTACATGCTTTTCTTGTGATGTACATTATTTATTGGGATTATTTTTCAGGCCAACTTATAATCTACATGCTTTTCTTGTGATGTACATTATTTATTGGGATTATTTTTCAGGCCAACTTATAATCTACATGCTTTTCTTGTGATGTACATTATTTATTGGGATTATTTTTCAGGCCAACTTATAATCTACATGCTTTTGTTGTGATGTACATTATTTATTGGGATTATTTTTCAGGCCAACTTATAATCTACATGCTTTTGTTGTGATGTACATTATTTATTGGGATTATTTTTCAGGCTAACTTACAATCTACATGCTTTTCTTGTGATGTACATTATTTATTGGGATTATTTTTCAGGCCAACTTATAATCTACATGCTTTTCTTGTGATGTACATTATTTATTGGGATTATTTTTCAGGCCAACTTATAATCTACATGCTTTTGTTGTGATGTACATTATTTATTGGGATTATTTTTCAGGCCAACTTATAATCTACATGCTTTTGTTGTGATGTACATTATTTATTGGGATTATTTTTCAGGCTAACTTATAATCTACATGCTTTTGTTGTGATGTAAATTATTTTTCAGGCTAACTTACAATCTACATGCTTTTGTTGTGATGTAAATTATTTTTCAGGCCAACTTACAATCTACATGCTTTTGTTGTGATGTACATTATTTATTGGGATTATTTTTCAGGCTAACTTCCAATCTATATGCTTTTGTTGTGATGTAAATTATTTTTCAGGCCAACTTACAATCTATATGCTTTTGTTGTGATGTAAATTATTTTTCAGGCTAACTTACAATCTATATGCTTTTGTTGTGATGTAAATTATTTTTCAGGCCAACTTACAATCTCCATGCTTTTATTGTGATGTACATTATTTATTGGGATTATTTTTCAGGCCAACTTACAATCTACATGCTTTGCTTGTGATGTAAATTATTTATTGGGATTATTTTATCGGCCAACTTACAAGCCACATCCTTCGGTTGTGATATAAATTATTTATTGGGTTTGTTTTTCAGGCAAATTTGCATGCTTTGGTTGTGGCCTCAATATTTATCATCCCTTGGCTCATGATTTGTTAAACTGGGTTCAAATCCCATACAACCATACTATGTCCTTTCTATTAATGTAAAAGTCCACGTGTCTAGTTTTAATGTTTTTGCCCTGTGTGTGATGCATGTTCAAGCTTTTTCCATGAGCCTTGGATTGATTTGTATACATAATGTTTAAAACGGCCAGAATCATAGGGATATATATATGTGTGTGTGTGTGTGTGTGTGTGTGTGTGTGTGTGTGTGTGTGTGTGTGTGTGTGTGTGTGTGTGTGTGTGTGTGTGTGTGTGTGTGTGTGTGTGTGTGTGTGTGTGTGTGTGTGTGTGTGTGTGTGTGTGTGTGTTTTTTTTGTTTGTTTTTTCATTTGAGACTTTATTTTGAGGTGGATAGGACGTCATATACCGATATGATTGCCCCCATGTAGTTCAGATTTAATGCCACTTTACTTTTTTTTTCTGTGAGGACACTGAATTCTTCGGCGGTTCATACCACGAAACCACCTACTATTGAAGATCGAAAGCGTGAAATCATAAGATAGTGATAAAATCGATGTGAATAATGAGAAACATTCAAAGAAACCTACATCCAAGAATTGATGTGTGTGCATGTAAGCGGCTTGCAATTTGAGCATTTATATTTAAATAAAATTGTAAAAATCGTACGATTCCAGATTTTTTAATGCCCTGTATTGCGATTTATAAACCAATTCTTCTGTGCCCTATCGATACCTACTCGCAAGTTCTTCCTCAAGCGTGGGAAAAATCCCCCAAAACGTCATCATCGAAAAAAGCTGCGGTTGCCTCGAAATTGTTCTGCTTGCTTTCGCCAACGACAACACGGCGACTTGTAAAATGATCATCGTGGACACTGAGAGGCCTTTGTGTTTGTGGAAGGTTTTCATTTAGTTTGCGGCATTTCTCCCTGCCCACTATATTATTGTATACGATAATTTAAGTGTACCGCTGAGGTGTACGCCTACAGGTTGAGGTTACAATTTGGTTTTATTTACATGTGACCGGGGAAAACCGTGATGTAAACTGCATTCCAATCCTTGTATGTTTCGTGTCATCATCTTGTATACTCGCAAAACTTGCAAAATCTAATTAATATAAATCAAAATATCTAATTTGCAAAATGACATTTAATTTGGGTATCTTTTTCCTGCCGCATTATTGCAATTCCAGGAGAATAGTGTGTACATTATCCTTTCACCGTTCATTGCTCATTCGTTGTAATAGTTTTGAACGAGTGCATTTCAAATTTGTCGTGTCGGTCTACATTTACCGACTCGGTGTTTTAACGACTACTTTTTGTTGTTTATTAAATGAGAAACCGAGTGAAGTTGCTCAAAGTGAAACCCCAAATTTTACGTACCACCCAATGCCAAAATGTCTTTGTAGAGGCGATTATGTGCATGCGAAGAGATATCATGACTCGTTTCCACTTGGTGATGACACTGTTGTATTGAGGGGGTCGAGCTTTGACGATTTCCTCATCTTCTCCACACCTGTCCACCCAAAGGTGAACGACTTGAGCTGGCACGTCCGCTGCTTGGCATGTTGCGTGTGCCGGAGCCCTTTGAGCAGACATAACAGCTGCTACTACCGCGACCGTGAGGTGTACTGCAAACTCGACTACCAGCGGTACCTACCTGGTCAAATGCACCTTGCTTAACGCCCCACAACCAGTAATGTTTTTTTTTGAAGGCCTTGTTCCTGCAATTTCTAAATGATCTTCACACGATTGCAGTATGGTGGCATCTTGAAAATAGCTTTACTTTCCAATTCATTCGTACTGTATATATATATTTGTGGGTTTTCTGATTTTGGAACGAAAGGCTGTATGTGTGACGTCTCGGCCTTTGGCATTTAATTAATTTTGGCTCGACCCATGGAATTTGCTTTGGCTCGACCTGTGGCATTTGATTTCCTCCGGGTGCGCTCTTTTGCTAGCAGCAGTGCATTGCTCTGGATGGCGTATTTCCTTGCTGGAAGTTCTCGCGATCGGTGATCTGGAGAGGGTGCAGGTGGTGGGAAAGAGTAGTTAAATTTTTTTTTTAACCTGTATTCTACAAGTGATCAATATTTAATTTATGAATCTGTGATGCAATAACTATATAAACAGGCTGAAATGCCCAATAAACTTAATTTAAATCTTCAGGTTCAGTATTTATCCAATGGCCACCGTATACGGTATCAGCATCTGCTCTTAACTCTGAGCAACTTTTGCCACTGCTCCTCACATGTGCTGGGCCATACAATATAATAGGGTGCGTGTGTGCACAGGCGTTTTGGTCGCAAATGTGCTCGTTGTGGCCGCCTCGTCCAGCCGAGTGACTGGGTGCGCCGAGCCAGCGGTAATGTGTACCATTTGGCGTGCTTCGCTTGCACCTCCTGCAAGCGACAACTGGCCACGGGAGAAGAGTTTGGCATCGTGGATAGCAAGGTGTTGTGTCGAAGTCACTACTGCACAACTCCCGAAACGAGCAGTGTGCATGCCGGTGAGAGCTTGTGGAAGTTGATTGTGTGCGAGCATATGTTGAGAGGAACGCCAATCGGTTTTTGTATCCTTTTATCCACTTTTGCTTTATTTTAATGGATGCAGTTAATGGCGTAGCCGTGGAAGATGTCATAACGAGTGAACATGAGGTGGGCCAGAGCAAGCCGACCAAACGGGCCCGGACCAGTTTCACGGCGGAACAGCTACAAGTAAGACTGATCAGTGATCATGCTAAACGTAGCAGATTGCGGGTTTGCATCACCGTGTACATAAGCTGCATTAATTTTTTCTCCATACAAAGTTTGTGTGATGGCAAAAAATTGAACACTGCACTTCCAAATCTCCTGTCCGATAAATGCTGCTCTTCTTAACGAGCTTGATGTGTGTACAAATATAATTTTAACCTCTCATTGTTTTTTGTTTTTTTTTATACCATATGTGCACCATTTATCTTTTTTCTTTTTTTTTGTACATTTATACCTGCACATGTGCTCCAATAAATCCCACACGGTGTATGGACTAAACTCTCGTTATAGAGCTTTTGCTTCTTTAAACATGGTCTCTCCATAAGAGCAATCTTTCTTAACCTGCAAATCCTTAACATGGTCTGAAAGGCCTCTGGGTTTATTCCAGGGTCAAACTCTAATTTCTCAAAATTTTAACAGGTTATTTGCTTGTGGAGCATTTTTGGTTATTGTCACAGCCAGTGATGAAGTTCTATTGATGGCGGCGTTGAGCATTACCGAGTGACTTGTGGAATTATTGTTTTCTGTGAAGGTTGGTTATAAGTGGTTATTATAGATTAACAGTGCTTGTGTGTGATAATCTTTTAGTAAAATAAAAACCGTTTGGTGCATTAATATTTTCAATGAATACATTGTGGTTTAATATAAATTAATGTTTTTATTCCATCAAACTGTAAATGTCATTTCATGAGCCACCTTGTATGCCGACTTACATGGACGAAATGATCCAAGACATGCAGAAATTAAATAAACAAAATGGCACCTTTGTGCGATGCCGCTCAGACGAAAAATGTGGCAATGCCTGATGCAAAAAGGCACACAACCACCAGTTGTGGAGCCTGTTAATGTAGCTGAAAAAAAAAACAGCCAATTTAATGTAAAGGGGCAAATGGGCTGTGGGACACGTTTCTTGTCTGGTGAGGCATGATGCCCTGAAGTCTGACATGTAAAAGACATTGGCGTAACCGTCTACACATCATCAAAAAGGCACATCTACATAAGGTGGGCAGTATATAGCACTTTAATTTCATCAACCTCCCTCAACTAAGGCTTGGACTTGGTGAGCGGACAGACATAGATGGCGGTCTAAAGCATTAGACAAGTGTAAAAGGCACATCTATGCAATTTGCAGTCCGCCACAAGTTTCGTCAACCTGCCTCGATTGCTTAATCATGAGATATGGCCCAGAACAGAAAACGTTTCACGGACGGACAAAATGCCATGACGATGCCGCTTGGCCCAAATCGGTTGATTGTTCTTTTTTTTTCTTTTTTTAAAGAACGAAAATGTGTCTATAATCTGTACTGGAATGTGGATATAAATAAATAAAAAAGTTGGTGTCATGGGCATTTGTGAGTATCATCTCATTTGTAGGACTTTGTTGAACACACTTTGTAAAAACATTGCAAATGTATAAAGAGAACGTCTTGCATCCTGCACGAAAGTCATGTAGCACAATGCGTTTTATTCCATTTTATTGGCTGGTTCAAATCTGATTGTGGCGTTTCAGGTAGGAGCATGATGAATTGCAACGTGTGTATGTTATTGCCTTATCTTTCAGGTAAAAACCTTGGAATATTAATGGATACATCTGATGTGCAGAGGTGTGACAGTTCCAAAGTGATTTGTCATTGCTGAATTAATGATTTGGCTCAACCTGTAAGATACAGGCCTGCTATCCGGCAAGGTTCGAACCTCTAATTCTGAGTCCAACAACAGTTAACCAGTCAATAACTTGAGGTTGTACTATACGGTACTTGTCAGACTTTTGACATTGAGACTGTAAAGTCAAATGACTTTAGCGTCGTATGATTGATAAATCTGTAATAGCTTTAAAATGCTAATTTGTTGTAGAATTAGCCATTATATAATTTGCAAGGAGTGGTTTATGTGCTATGTAAACCTCTAAGGAATCAAACGATTTCTCCTTGGTGTCAACATTGACCTGTATCTGGACCTGTGCTCTGACCAGGCTTCGAATTGCAAAAAGGTCTGAGCGATGTGCACGCAAAGGCTGCTTTTAAGACTTGACGATGCACATGAACAAATTTCACGCTCTTGTATTTCTCTGAGTCATGGAAAGGCCTATCACATTTGCGTTCTTGCTGTGGGCCATTCAAAATGCCCTGTCATGAATGCAGCTATGAAAGTATGTTTGCAATATCAAACGGTTCATGTAGTGTTTGCACATTCATGTTGGTTGTCTATCTTTGTAAAGAGACGAGGATATGTCTGTGGTTCAGCATGTAGTTTCTACAGTGATATTATACAGCTCAGGGAAGTGCTTTGTACATGTACTGTACATGAAAGACAAGTAATTTGGGAGACTAGACAAAATAACACAGGCCATCAACAAGTTCTTAAAATCCGAATTAACCAGCGATTACAAAAAGGGGTTTGAACCTGCATCACCAAGGTAAGGACTCGGACAAATTAGCTAAACGGGCCATCGCTGGTGTTTGTAATTTGGGTGTTACTGTGCATTTGGAACACATTGGAACGGTCCAATCGGTAATTCCCTCCATTCCTGGAAATACGAGGGATCTCTACTATTATTCTAACTCTGCCCTTTGCTCCGAAAGGTGATGCAGGCGCAGTTCGCCCAGGACAATAACCCGGACGCTCAGACACTGCAGAAGCTTGCGGATATGACAGGCCTTAGCAGGAGAGTCATCCAGGTACGGACCTTGCTTGGTCACTGTACAGCAAAGATCATGGATTGCTTTATTTCAACAAATTGGACTTTATCAAAATTGTGGTTGACTGTTATTCAGAACTTTTTGGGATGAATAATAATTGAGTTTCTGGCTAGCTGCATTGTACAGAATCAGCTTGTGCCATCTTGCCCTCCCCTATGCATCCTCAGGTGTGGTTCCAGAATTGCCGCGCACGCCACAAAAAGCACGTGTCACCGCCGCATGTACTCGCTAGTTCATCAGCATCTGCTGCGACTGCCCGGTTGCCTTCATGTGCTGCTGGAGCAGCCCATCTCCCACAGCCTGTCGAACTTTCCTACTCTGCTTTCGTATCCCGTGATGGGCCTCTGCCACCGGGGTTGCTCCATCCGTACATGGAAAGTGCGTCAGTTTGCATTGTGTACATCTTTGGCGGGTATATTCTGTCATTTGAGTGATCTTGTAGGAGGAATATCCTGTGAAATTTGCACATATGGCGGTTGCACATACATCTGTCTTCTCCCTAGCCCATCTTAAATCGTCAAGTGTTCCATTATATATCCACACATGAAAAAGTTTATCAAATTCTCTTCAATCTCTTCGCTTCCTACTCATTATCAACACCCAATTTTGTTGACCTTTTGTCCTTGCCTCTTTCAATTATTTTTCTCATTTTGCATCACTACCCGAATAAAAAAATCGCCTTTGCAATATGTGCACGTCCTCTAAAAGGATAAAGATTGAATAATTTTCCTGGTAAGACTGATCGAAAGCCCCACACCACTTGAATGTGGTTGCAAACTATTTTTATAGCAACGTTTTGCTGTTTAATTTTCATTGGTCCATGGTGAAATGTGTATACCTTAATGTTATCTTGCAGATTCCGCACTACCAATGCTTACCCCACATCGGACCATCCAACACCTGCACTTCACGCATCTGTGATACAAGAGCCCAAATCCGAGCTGCAGCGAGGGTGATAGAATTGTGGACAAACGTTCTGCGCTTCACAATGGACACTGTGCTGGAAATTTGGCGGGAAGTGATGATGTTTCTTCTGGACATGCGTACCAAGATTCCATTGCTACCGCCATCTCGTGCGGACCGTCTGCGGTCTGCAGCTGTCAAGATGGGACGGAAAGAATTTCTCGGTCACACTTGAGGACTCTAGAACGACGTCCTCACAGGCGAGCGTTTTGACCTATAGTTCTGACTATCGTTTACCTCCAAATGAATCGTTTACGTTTAAAAAAAAAAAAAATTTGTACAGTAGCCGAGTGGAACTATGACATTTTGTCCATCAGTAATTTAATTATTTGTCGATTCTAGCACTTTGAATTCACTTTGCCGTCGAATTTTCCGCAGCAGAGGAACTTGTTTCTTTTGTGGATGTTTACCATTTTTGTTCTTGTTTTTTTATTCTTTGTTGTTTCTGTAAATTTTAGTCTCACAAACTGACTCTAAATGCAAATCTCTATATGCCTATGTTACATTATACATATGTGGTTATTTTTTATTTGACATGCTAGTCTCTGTGCGATGGACAGAAGATCTGTCTTGTTTTTGAGAGGGTGATGTCATCCAGGGAATGCTGTTCAGTTCGAGAAAGTGCCTTCGAGCAAATCTATTTCTGATTATCATCTTGTTGGATAGTCGGGTTGCTCAAATCGATGAAGCATGGTTGCTTTGTGGCTGTGAAGGCGTGCGTGCACCACTCGTTCGTTTTTGAGAATGGCGTATTGTACTATTGCTTTATGCAAGGAAATAAATTCATTAAGAAGTATTTACCATCTGTCTTTGCCGAATTCATTAAGAAGTATTTACCATCCGTCTTGTCACAGCTGACTGCATAGATTTGGAAATACCAAAACCTGTATTCAAAACTGCAATTGCATTTTGAAATATTGGTTGGTCTTGCACTTGCTAATAGCATGCCATTAATTCCTATGTTTGATACCTTTAATAGCATTTCCCTTCACCCTCCCTGCGCTGAAACGTGAATTGCGTATCGTGCAAAAAAGAAGTTTAAGATTAACTTTCTACAGGAAAATGTAGTTTGTTGAACTCACCGGTACAACGGCAATGGTGCCGCTTGTTTATTTTCTCAGCAAAGCCATGAAGTGTTGGTGATTGCTGTCCAGGTTCTGGGCACCCGTCCCACGGGCAACTCTTGCTCGTATGTTCTTGCATTGCTGCGGAATTGCAAATCCTAATGGGAGCTTGTCTGCATCTGCACAAAAGTTCAATTAAAAAAAAATTGCTGAAAGACCACATCGGACATAAGTATTTGGCAAATGACTGGAAGATTTATGTTCATGAGTTGTATATGCATGTTTAACATGCATAGTTCATGCTATAATTGTTTTTCATGCAGTGGTATGCACTGGTATTTATCTATATTTGACAGCCACTGGGGTTTGAACTTTGAAAGCATTTGTTATTGCCATTATGATGCTTATTTAATCCATAACTACCTTCGCCCTATATTGTCTGTGTAGACCATGTTTCATTGCATAAAGTAGACTCTTTGGAAAGTTAAGTTTTGCTTTCACTTATTTCATCCTCTAGTCTATTCAGACCTGTTTTGGGGCATGACCGATAAGGATGAAGACTGGGAAGGAGTTGAAGGGTGGCGGTTTGGCGATACAGCTCACGTAGGTGACGCAGGACATCCGCCAGCATCGGGTCAGGAACTTATTTTAACCCTTCCTGTGGGAACTGTACGGTCCCTGGCCAGCGCGAGACCCTCTGCAATTGTTCTCCTGTGTTTTCACAATATTTATTACCATCGTGTTCCTTGGACACACTCGTGTCCCCCACCCTTTATATCCCGTGTGCTTGTCGGGGTCACCCCTTCCTTGCCTTACTTTCCCTCCTACTATACCTCTCCTCCACGAAGGTTTGTGCATATAGGGAGTAGTCCACAAAGTTTCTCCCCCGAGGATGGAATGGATATAATGCAGCTTCTCATTACTGCTGGGGATTTCCAAAGCTGATAGCGGCTCCTCCTTACCGTACATCCTATTTCCTTTAGAATCTCCACGACTCGCACTCCGCTGTTAATTCCCAACTGTCCTTGTACTCCTCACCTCTAAACCCTCATATTACCCTTAAGAGTGCACAACTCATTCTTAAAAATTAAGCATCTAAAAACCCACCATCTCTTGGGCATTGGAGTCGTGTTTTGCTATTCGCACAATACAATTATTTTCGCTTCTGCTGTTTCCAAGGTCGTGCTACTCCCCACCCAGTATTCCGTAACTCCAGATGCTCTGCTTTTCCTCCTTTGTGTCCGATGATGCTCTTTAATTGCTTGACATTTGACAAAAAAAAGTGCATTAATTCTTTAGCTGGGTCTTTTTTCTTTTTTTTTGTTGTGCTTTGTCCTGTCTTCCGTTGTTCCTATGTATGCAAGGAGGATTGTTCCATTGTGAGAATGTTGAACTTCAGATGTTTGAGGTTTGCTTAAAATATATATATATATATATATATATATATATATATATATATATATATATATATATATATATATACATATATATATATATATATATAAAGTATTTCCAAGGTTGATCAACAAGGTTCATGTGCTAAACTATCTGCTGCATAGGTGACAAGTCATGTCTCACAGAATGTATAGGGGATATTAGTACTAACTTGACGGACCCAATTATTGCCACCTTGTGGAGTAGGTGGAGGCAGTTTTTGACGAAAGTCTTTCATGGACCGTTGACCAGGCCTGACATTCGACTGAAGGGGGTAAAAATTGTAATTTCTCCAGGGTGCTGGAGATAGCTCACTTTGTGAATGACACCTTGTGATCTAATGACAAGTGCTGCTGCTTAACATCAAGCCAAGGGAAAAACATCAAGGCCAAGCCCACCTCAAGCATGTGATGATGCGCACAGTGATGCACCATTCATGTAACACCACGGTGACAAATTTATATCTGGGTTGACATTTGAATTCGGGCAAAACAGCTCAAAAGTGATGTGCATACACCTCTAAACTATCCTCCCAGTATGTAATATACAGATATATAATCACATATAGTATGCCTTAGTTCAAATGTATTTTTTTTGGACCAACTTCTTATTAGGAGCTTGAGCCCTGCTGACTTTGGCACTCTTATTGCCAGGGAATATTCCCACAGAATCCATTTGATTTCAACAAGCGATTTACATCGCCGATGGTGTCAGGTGCCTTTCAGCATGGGACACTAAGGCACGAAGTGGTTGCATTTCCAGGCAGTGGCCTTGGCATCTTGGTTACACTTTCTTCTTCTCCCTTTCTCTCTCCTTTCTTCAGAATAAACTCTTGTTGCGTTCCCATCTGGTAGCGATTTTCCTTGCCTGTCATCCAGCACTGGATCTGGCATAGAGTCCCAATGGATGGGGCGCCGTACACAGCGTTAAGCAAACATACTCACTCGGGTCATCGTAAACACGTGGCGTGGGCATGAATGGCGCGCTCTATTGGAGCCGCGACCCCGGGCAGGCGACGGTCGCACTTGACGGTGGAAAATGGTTTGGATGAATCTGAGTCAAAGCGGCAAAGATGGCTCTATAAGATAGTTTTAAAATTTGTCAAGATGCCATGAATGTTATCTGTGCATTTTGTGTGTGTATGTATATATATATATAATGTGTGTGTGTGTGTGTGTGTGTGTGTGTGTGTGTGTGTGTGTGTGTGTGTGTGTGTGTGTGTGTGTGTGTGTGTGTGTGTGTGTGTGTGTGTGTGTGTGTGTGTGTTAACTGTGCACTGCAAGAGGCCCTAATTGGGCTGCGTTCTTCCATGTTGGAGAACTTAATCAATCATATATCAATGCCCTGCCATTTTCTAAGCTCCAGGTACAGGTGAAGTCCGAAGAATGCCCTTGGTTTCATCGATCATGTATTCTATCACTTGCGCACTTTAAAAAAATTTCCCCCAAGGTCCATCGACCTCTTTTTTTTTTTCTTTCTTTTTTTTCATTTAATGGTTCCTCCCTTGTTTGCTACGAGAAAGGGAGCATCAATACACAGCATAATAAAGACTCACTGGGTTCATTTCAGTAGTGGTTCGACGGTTGCTCAGTTGTGCCTCGCCACTTGCGAATTGATGCAGACCGGGCAAAGTGGCAGCACTTTTACGCTGCATGCGTTGACCCAGTTTTGCCCGAGGCTAGCCATACCTCGGAGGTTTTTTGCGATCCCGTGGGTTTCACAGACTGCAGTGCGGCGAGTGACGCCGCGGGCTATAAGTCGTGCGGTGTGTTGGAGCTCGGCAGCCGATCCACGGGGGCTTGGTCTAGTCGGGGGGCTGTAATGACTGTAATTAGAGCCAGCGGGTCGAGCCAGCACCAAGGGTGAGTGACGTGGGGCTGCATGAAAAACACTGGCGTGTTTGTTCGCCGATTTAATTTGTACCTGCACTGGTTGTCTGTGTTACCTCGTGGCACTGCAGGTCGCACGGTTTGTTTACAACAACAGCTGCTCATCAACATTACATATTTGCAATATCCACAAGGCTTTTACTCTGGTTTGTTCTCAGAACTCTGCTCGTGCTAGTTGCAGATTCGTACCTGGGGTTGCTGAGGTTGAGGGTATAGATGCCACTTCATCCATGGGAATGACTTTGTGCTGCAGGGTTATCTTAAGTGTCGAGATGACCACAACTCTTCATTTCGCCATCCCGTATCTCACATTTATAATCAGCATTTCAACTTATCAAATAGATGGCACTGCATAAACCTTTTCACTGTTTTGTATTACCTCCAGTCTGTGCACTTTATGATACTGACCTCAGTTCTCATCCCATATATATCGATTTTGAATATCATTATTACCTCCGCCACCAAATATGGATGGAGGTTATGTTTTCACCCCTGTCTGTTTGTCTGCAAACAGGATAGCTCAAAGTTGTGGATGCATTCAGACAAAATTTGGCGAAGAGGTAGCGTATGTGACTAGGATGAAATGATTAGATTTTGGTGAAGATTCGTTTCTGGCTACTAGAATTTAAAAGTGATTCTTCACCATTGGGAGACGAGGCCAAACACGATATATAGCAGGATATCTAAGTTGTGGACGGATTCGGACGAAACTTTATGGGGAGGTTGCGTATGTGACTAGGAAGAATTGATTAAATTTTGGTGAAGATCTGAATATGGATCCAGATCAGAGACTGGTTAGTGATTCTTGACCATTGAGTGATGGGGATAAAACCGACATATGACATGATATTTAAAAAAGTTATGGACGGGTTATGACTTTAGTAGTTGATTAGGTGACAAAAACAAGCTGATTAGATTTTCGTTCAGTTCCGAATCCAGATCCGGCCTATCATTGCGATACAAAACATACAATGTTCAGTTTGGTGGAGGTATGCGTTCTACTGAGTGCCGTTCTAGTTGTGGATGGAATATCCCTCTGACATTCATTATACAAGTGGCTTGGTAATGGAGTGAGGGAAAGCTTTGTTGCATTTCCTTGACTTGTGTGGTTTCTTTCCCAAGGCTGTTCAGAAACCCTCACAGCCAGAAGGAGCTGGGCACTCTGTTCTACATTTGCATAGCAATAGTGTGTGCATACACATGTACACATACACAGGTTGGGTCACATGATCAAGATTGGTTTAGACTTTTAAAACATCAAGAATGTTTACAGCAGCATCAAAATTAACTTGGGAGTGCACCACTGCAATGTTGGGCCAAACGCCCTCTTTTCTTTAATGTTGTACAGGGTTGTGCAACCATTCATTACATTCAATGTATCCCAGCAGAGACTGTGGACCATTTGTATATCAATTTCCATTCTGCAGCCTGGTGTTGGCTTAGCGGTTAGGGTGCCGGCTTGGGATCCTAGGATCCTGGGTTTGAATCCCGGTCGATCACTGAATTAACAGGGGGGTTGACTCAGCCTGTCATCCTTCCAAGGTCGGCAAATTGAGTACCAGTTCACTGGTAATTCCCTGTGTGTCGCAAGAGGCGACTAACAGGGTTGGCGGCAGGAAGGGCATCGGCCATAAAACATTGCTTCAAAAAGGGGACCACGGTGCCCAAAAAAGGACCAACCCTGCTCTGTGGGGAAAAATGGCCTCTAAAGGTGGTTCTTTCTTTTCTTTCATATGGAATATTCTATTTAAATACAAATGGTTCAATTTCAGACAGCATCTCAGCCAATACAATGTTATTACAACCTCATAAAAACAATTTTTATGGTTTTAAAAACGTCAAAATATTGAATAACATTCCTACTTTTTTTTTTTTAACCTTGTGATATTACAAATTAGCATAATATGTCAATGTTTCAAGCGGTTTAAGAACGCTGTTTCCTGATTGTTTTGTTGATGTTCTTAAAACCCTACAAAATGTTTTCATAACATTTGGCTACAACATTTTTTGGAATGTTGTGAAAATGTTTTGTTAGCTGTGATCAACCTCCAACACAAAGGCGAGGCCCAAGACGTGCTCCGCCTCTCTCCCGAACATGTGACGCTTGATTGCCTAAAGCGCCGTCATTTCATGTTTTAACATCAATTTGCTTAATAATTGGTAGTTTCTGTTGGGAACTTTACCTTCCACATGTGAAAATAATGCGGTAAAGCAAATTGTGGGGAAATTGACCCAGGAAATGTATAAGTAACAAAAAACTTGCATATTTGTTTCTTTCTAACCACTCATTGACGCATTGCCTCACTGATATAATGTTTAGTATAAAATACAACCAGCCTCAGATTGGGCATCTTCCATCAATACAAATCTTCCCTTAAATCAGAGCGACTCAGACAACAACACCTTTATCCATACATAGCTCAATGGAATGCTGCTCTACCCTATGGGCTGGTGCCCCAGCATCACATCTGTGTCTCCTGAATTCTGTGGAATGTAAGGATCTGAACGTTATTGGAATCTCTCGCGATGAGGCCGAAGCATTCTTTCACATCAAGGCAGGTCTGTGGTCACTGCTTTCTACCGCCTTTTCTCCAATATTGTTTCCTCTGCTCCGTCCTTCAACCTTCCCCAGCAACTCCAGGATGCAGTTGTCCACAAAACTGCTTATATTTATGCACATGGCGCATGCAGCTGCTAAGGAATGTGAAAGTTATTTTAATTAAAATTCCATCCTCCACATATCTGATGATTGCTTCAGTTATGTAAACAATTTATTTGAAATCTATAGGCACAGACTGTTGATGCACACGTTACTTCAGTTAAACAGGCTTACATTATGCATGTTCGTCTTTTGTTTAACTTTTTTTTTCTTTTTTTTTTTTACAATTGTATGAATGTTATGGCAGATTGTCTCCATAAATTGTTGAATAGAAGATTGTCTAATAACCTCCATCCACCTTCAGTGGCGGAGTTAATGTTTTCGCCCCTGTTGTATGTTTGTTACTTGCAAAATCGAAGATTTTTCAAGTATATTGGTCGGTTGCGTTTGTTTGTCTGTTTGTCACCGGCCTACAGGTCACAATTCTAAACCGATCGCCATGAAACTTCAAGTTGTAGAGGTCGTCACAGTTGAGAAGCCGATTTATTTTGAGGTCAAAGGTCCTCTGGAGGTCGAATTTCTAAAAGCCATTTTTAATCCGATTGACTTGAAAATTGAACAGCATTTGTATATTGAGCCACGAAATTGGAAAACCAACTGTTTTAGGCCAAAATGTCAAAGGTCAACTCAAGGTCAAACCTTCCAAAATAATAAATTTTCATCTGAAAAATCAATTTTCATCTGATTGACTTGAAAATTTAACAGCATTTGCATAGTGCCTCACTGAATTGGGAAACCAACTATTTTTAAGGTCAAAAAGTCAAAGGTCAACTCGAGGTGAAACTTCTAAAATCATCAATTTTCATCTAAAAATCATCACTTCTCATCCCATCCCATTCCATTCTTCACCATTGAGTGATCGGGCTAAAACCGATACATAGCACGATATCTCTCAAAGTTGTAGACGGATTTGGACGAACCTTGGTGGACAGGTTGGGTGTGTGACAAGGACGAATCGATTCAATTTTAGCGAAGGTCTGAGTATGGATTTGGATACGAGAATTATTTAATTCATAAGTGATTCTTCACCGTTGAGATATCGGGCGAAAAACGATATATAACATATTTTTAAAAAGTTGTGGACGAGTTATGACTAAACTTGGTGGACGAGTTGGTTAGGTGACAAGAACAAGTCGATTAGATTTTGTTTCAGGTCCGAATCCAGATCCAGCCTGTCAATAGTGGGATACAAAACATAAACTGTTCAGACTGGCGAGGGTATGCACTCTACCGCGTGCTGTTCTGGTTTTCTTATGTGAAGATTGAATGGATAGTCAGTTTGTATACAATTGCAACAAAGGTTAGAGATTGAATAATATTATTTTGGCATTAAGGAGTGATTTTTATTTCATTTAAATGCATGTAGCAAATCAAGTCGGTGGTTGGTGGTACATTTATATTTTATACGAGGAATTGTGTAAATGGATAAAAGAGTATAATATTCACACAAAGGACAGGTGGACATATAATTTTAATGCAATTCATATGCTGAAAAAGTTTGTAGATGCTAAATATGACACAAAATAAAAATAGAAAACAGGTTATACAGTATTGCCAAATGATGAAAGCCAGTACACAAATTAGGTTAGACATAGGAGGAGACCCCTTGATGCATCAAGATTGAGCCATAATCATGGGTGGGGGTGCAAATGGTGGTACTGGAGTCACTACCTAACCCCAAATAAATAAAGGGTAATTGCTTTTGGACAGAGCATCCTCAAGGTTGTGTAACAAGGTTAATGTCTCCTATATAATATATGATTATTACCTCCACCACCGATGCAACCGATTTTAGCACCAAATCACTCGCTCACCGATTTTAGCACCAAATCATTCACTCACCGCAGGCAGGTTGGTGGTCTTTGTCTTCGACCGACTCCTCACCGGCCTTGCTCCCCCAGCTCTTTCTGTGCTCTGTCACCCAAATATTCTTACAGGTCGCACAAGATCTGCTAGCAACCCTCTTATGGTTAAACTGCCAAAATCTAGGCTCTCTGCTCACCTTCACTCTTTCATTCCCCTTTTCTCCCGCCTCTGGAACAAACTCCCCCACTCCCTTTAATCCCACTCCTCCCTCCAGATCTTTAAAACAGCTGTTCACCACCATCTCTTATCTTCCCCCATCCAAAACCTTGATCTTTTCTACCCCCGATAATTTTTACCCCAAATACACTTTTTTGAAATTCCAACTTCTTTCCTGGAAGTCCTAGCAGTGTCCATGTGTTTTATACCTCTCCCACCTCCCCCCAAGCCCTCTCCCTCCCATAGTTCTCTCGATGTCCTTGCTCTCAAATGTTGTGTTTGTGTCCTTGCCCCTCTCTCCCCATCTTGTCTACTGCTCCCCTTATTTTGTGTTTTGTGTGTCGGTTTGACTTTTTGTGTGTCGTTTTGACTTTTTGTGTGATTAATGTTAGCTCTTTCACGAGCCTCGATCTTGTATACAAAAAACAAAACAAAAAAAAAAACCGAAGGTGAATGGCGGTTACGTTTTCACACCTGTCTGTGAACAGCACATCTCAAAGATATGGATGGATTCAGATAAAATTTGGTGGACAAGGAGGAATTAGATTTTGGTTTAAATCCAAATGTGGATATGTGAATTTTATTTTATTTTATTTTAAGTGATTTTTCATCATTGAGAGTTGGGGCCAAGAACGATATATAGAGTATAGCACGATCTCAAAAGCTTGTGGACAAGTCGTGATTAAATTTGGTGGACGAGTTGGTTCAATGACGAGAACAAGCAGATTAAATTCTGGTTCAGGTCCGAATCCAGATCCGGCCTGTCAGTGGGATACAAAACGTAAACTGGTCAGCCTGGTGGAGGTATGCCCTGTACCGAGTGTCATTCTAGTTTCACCTTGATTTAGGGTCATTTCACCAATTCTCTCAATTCTGTGCCTTGCTTCCTCGTCAAGTTAGGGGGTTCAACCTGTGTTTATTAACGGCTTAGTTTGGTCACAAATAATTTACAGTATGTTGTCCTGATGAGCCCATAATAAGGGCGAAATCTAGCTCGACATCTCTGCCTTTGCCTATTTGTGTCCATAGGAGGCTAACGCCCGCTCTAGCAGGGAAAATGGCCTTAAAATGCCTGTTGTTGTTGTTGTTGTTGTTGTGTGTCACCAATTCTCTCCTCTAGGTCTCAAGAGATGTGTGTGTATATATATATATATATATATATATATATATATATATATATATATATATATATATATATATATAATATAGGGTTCCTCGGGCGAGTGAGGCGTGCTTCGAGCTCTCCACGGCATCGAAGTTTGAGTGTTTTCCCATTCTTGTCTTTGTCAAATTTCCACTGGTTATTTTGCTGTGTACGTGTTATTGTGTGTTTCTAGTTGGTGTTGGTTTGTGGTTCGTGCAAACTTGTGTGTAGTTAATCGTTTTCTGAGTCGTACCTCGTGCGCGGCCTGGTGACTTGGGGCTTCCCTCCCCTCGTTGGTGTTTTGTCGGTTTGGGTTATTTCCTTCGCTGTATTGCTTGTTTCTTTTATTTTGTTTTCTCCCCCTCACCTCACCTCCTGAGACAAAGAATTCTATATTGATTCTTTCTCTCCTCCCGGACACGTGCTTGTTCGCTCTCCTCCTCGTCTCGGCTTGTGCCCCGCCCCCTGTATCTCGTTTTCTTCCGCCTCTGCTCCTTCTTTCTCAAATCCACGTTCTCGCTTGGAGACTTTTCCCGGATTGTTTTTTCATCGTTCTGTTTGGATATTGTTGGAATATGTTTAAACCGCAGCCGTGATGCTGACGCCCCCCCCCCCCCCCCCAGAATTTACATGTTTTAAACGTTTCCCAGTGTGTACCCTGGTCAGAATAGGTACACCGTATCCCTGCGTGTCGTAAGAGACGACTAAGAGGGTTGGCGTCAGGAAGGGCATCCGGCCATAAAAAAAAACATTGCCTCAAAAAGAGAACCATGACAATCACAAGTACATATGGGCAGGGTGCAGCCCGAAGTGGAGATCGGTTTCTGAGGTTTGGGACATGGAATGTGGGGACAATGACAGGGAGATCAGGAGAAGTGGTGGAAGTATTGGTCAGAAGAAGAGTGGACATATGTTGTGTGCAAGAGACGAGATGGAAGGGAAGTGGTGTGAGAATGGTGAAGGGTAGGCAGGGACAGAAATACAAGTTTGTGTGGCAAGGGTGCCCGGAGGGCGTGAATGGTGTTGGTGTCCTGTTTTCTGAGGAGTTTGTAGACAGTGTGGTGAGTGTGACTAGAGTGAGTGATAGGTTGATGCTGGTGAAAATGATGATTGGAAAGCTCTTGGTGAACGTCATCTCGGGATATGCTCCGCAGGTTGGTCGAAGCGATGAAGAGAAGGACAAGTTCTGGTGTGCGATAGAGAAGCTGATGGAAAACGTGAAAGATGAGGAAGTTGTTGTGGTGGGAGGAGACCTGAATGGACATGTGGGAAGGAGTATGGATGGTTTTGAGGGAGTTCATGGGGGTTACGGATATGGTGTGAGAAATGGAGAAGGTGAAAGGATTTTGGAATTTGCTGATGGAGCTGATTTGTTGATTTGTAATACTCAGTTCCAGAAAGAGGACAATAAGCTTGTTACATACACGTCAGGTGGGTCGACGACAACCGTTGACTACCTGATGGTGCGTCGGCGAGATAGGGGGCACCTCCGGGACACAAAGGTGATCCCGGGGGAGGAGGCTGTTTCACAGCACCACTTGGTTGTCTGCGACATAAGGGTGAAAGGTGCGAGGAGAGCTCGGCGGGTGAAGTACCAACCGAGAATGAAGGTGTGGAGGTTGAAAGAGGTGACAGTAAGGGAGGCATTAAAAGAGAGGCTGAGTAGGGTAGAGGATGATGTGGTTGAGCTTGAAAGTGGTTGGATGTCAATGAAAGCTAGTCTGTTGGGAGCCGTTGGTGAGGTATGTGGATGGACAAAAGGACCACCGAGGAACTCGGCAACATGGTGGTGGGATGTTGAGGTTGGAAAGAGGATTGACGAGAAGAGGAAGAAGTTCAAAGAGTGGCAGAAGGCGAAGGGTACGGGAGCAGAAACAGCAGAGCATGAAAGTTATAAGGCAGCCAGGAAGGCTGCAAAGAAAGAGGTAGGAAAATGTTCGGAGAACGCTTGGATTCGGAAGAGGGTCAGAAAGCAGTATTCAGGATTGCAAAGCACATAGCGAAAGAGAGGTGTGATGTGATGGGGGTGAGTTGCTTGAAGGATGAAGTAAGAGAAATCGTTGTCGACCCAGATGGAATTAAAGGAAGATGGAAAAGATATATGGAAATGCTGTTGAATACAGAGAATGAATGGGATGGCAACATAGAGAGTAACCCAGTTTTAGGACCGGCAGAGAAGATAACTGAGAAGGAAGTTGAGGAAGCGATAAAAGCAATGAAGAGTGGAAAAGCGGGAGGGCCGACGGGAGTTGTGGGAGATATGTTGAAGGCAGCAGGAAGTTGGGGCGTGAAGAGAATGACAGAGATCTGTAATCTGGTGGTGAAAGAAGGCCGCATTCCAGTGGCTTGGGAACTGAGTACCCTCGTCCCTCTATACAAGGGGAAAGGTGACCCTCTGGAGTATGGCTCATACCGAGCGATAAAGTTATTGGAGCATGGAATGAAGGTATTGGAAAGGGTGTTGGAGAGGAGGATAAGGAAGAAAGTGAAGATCGACGAAATGCAGTTTGGATTTATGCCAGGAAGAGGAACGACAGATGCGCTTTTCATTGTGAGGCAGTTGCAGGAGAAGTACATGGATAAGAGGAAGAAGTTGTTTTTTGGGTTTGTTGATCTGGAGAAAGCATTCGATAGGGTTCCACGCAAAGTATTGACATGGGCATTGAGGAAGTTAGGAGTGGAGGAATGGTTGATCAGAGTAGTGATGGCAATGTACAAAAGAGCACGCACAGCTGTAAGGACGAAGGACGGGAACAGTGGTGAGTTTGAGGTGAAGGTGGGAGTGCATCAGGGGTCGGTACTAAGTCCACTACTATTTGTAGCTGTGATGGAGGTGCTGGCTCAGACCGTAAAGGAGGGTTTACCGTGGGAGTTGTTGTATGCAGATGATCTGGTGTTGATTGCGGAAAGTATGGATGGACTGAAGGAAAAGATGAACAAGTGGAAGGAATGTATGGAGACAAAAGGTCTGAAGGTGAATATCGGAAAGACAAAGGTGATGGCAAGTGGTAAAGCATGTGGTGAGGTGGAAAGAACTGGGAAGTGGCCGTGTGCTGTGTGCAGGAAGGGTGTCGGAGTGAACTCCATTCAATGTACAATGTGTGCTGAGTGGGTTCATCAAAAATGTAGTGGTCTGAGAGGGTCATTAACCAGTGTGGCAGCTACATTCAAATGTAAGGTGTGCACAGAGGGAGCTGCAGATGGAGGAAATGTTGAGTTGGATCTTGGAGACGGCGTGAAGCTGGAAGGTGTGAAAACATTTTGCTACCTCGGAGACATGCTGAATGGAGAAGGTGGATCAGACTCGGCAACGGTTGCTCGAGTGAGATGTGCATGGAAGAAGTTTCGGGAACTGAGTGGCGTGCTGATGAGGAGGAGAGTGTCGCTGAAGCTGAAGGGAAAGGTGTATGCTGCATGTGTGAGAAGTGTTATGATTTATGGGAGCGAGACATGGGTAATGAACGTAGAGCAGCAACGAAGGCTGGAAAGGGTGGAAATGCGAATGGTTCGATGGATGTGTGGAGTATCGTTGAGAGAGAGGAAGACAAATGATGAATTGCGAAAGATGCTGGGAATATTGCCTGTGATTGATGCTGTGAAGAGGAACAGGTTGAGATGGTTTGGTCATGTATTGAGGAAGGATGAAAGTGACTGGTTGAGAAGAGTGATGGAAGTTAATGTAGAAGGAAGTAGAGGACGGGGAAGACCGAGAAAGACTTGGCTAAAGATGGTGGAAGAAGAAATGCGGGCAAGGGGGTTAA
The DNA here is from genome assembly GCF_964187855.1 of Myxine glutinosa. NCBI lineage: Eukaryota > Metazoa > Chordata > Myxini > Myxiniformes > Myxinidae > Myxine > Myxine glutinosa. Next base: position 99,775,138 of record NC_136268.1, on the reverse strand, counting down.
CAAGGAGAGATGCAGAAAATAGGGCAAAATGGAGAAGATTGTCATGGGGACCGCAAGGCTAACCCCCGCTCTAGCAGGGAACATGGCCTTAAAATGCATGTTGTGTTGTTGTGTATACATATATATATATATATATATATATATATATATATATATATATATATATATATATATATATATGTATATATATATATATATATATATATATATATATATATATATATATATCAGAATTTTTCAAAAAGCACTCCTTGCAAGTGACAAATCGCTATATCATTGGAGCTCTGAATTGGTGGGGGAAAAAAAAATTTGAACATTTTATTCTCGTTATCTCTACGTCAGCAGTGCTTTCAGTGTCAACATGCAAAGCAGTTTTAAAATGTGCAGTGAGTGTGGATTGCAACGTTTGTAAGATATATTGACATGACATTTATTCCAAGGAATTGGGATACAGTAGGAGTCAGTTTAATTTAGCAGACATACGACTAGTTTTAAAGGAGAAAGATATTAATGGTGATATTTTCCCATGTTCGGTGATCATCGCCAACCAGCCAAATGAACTGCGAAGATGGTCATATGTTGGTTGTAAGGGTTTCTCTGTTACCGTAAACTGGGGCTACTTTGAATCACAGGGCTACTTTGAACACACACGTAAGAAAATGATTTATGATATACTTAGTTAATAATAAAAAAGTTTTAAATAAAACAAGATATTATTTAGTTTAATTGATTTTGTGTTTGTTTATTATTTAAAATGTGGACATGAATGATATTGACCTAGCCTGATTCAAAATGGCCGACACCTCATGCTGAGCACATGGTATGCAGCAAACTGTCTTAAACTTTCACCTCCTGACTTGTAAGTATAACTCATTTTTTCCTAAAATACTAACATAATATTAAGTAATAATTACTCTATTGGGGTACCAAATCTTAGTCAATATGGTTTGGGTATAGGATCACAGGGGTCAATTGACCATTACCCATGCATGTTTTCGTCATTGACGTAGTAAATTGGAGTCCAAAAGAAAATCGATTCAAGGATAAATGGCAATCTTTTCCTACTTTTTTTTTGTATGTCAACAATAATCACTTTTTGTTGTTACCAACAGCACTTTTAGAATACATAATTGCATGGTTTTTTTTTTGGGTTTGTTTTTTGTATACCAAGTGGAGGCTCGAGGAAGTGCTATGACAACAGGACAGGATGGCTGCAGAAGTAGGCTCAGGAAGGAAAAACTGGAAATTTGGGAGGGGAGTAGAAACGATCAGTGTTTTGGATGGGGGAGGAATCGAGATGGTGGTGAACAGCTGTTTTTAAAGACCGAGAGCAAGGAATGAGATTGAAGAGAGTGTGGAAGTTGGTTGCATTGCAGGGCTGTGAGTAAGACTTCAGCCCCACTGAACACAGACCCACAGACCCATAAGCCAGCTACGGTCCGCCAGACAATCTCTTCCTGCCATAGCTCCCCCCTCAAACTACAGCACTGACTCAATGGACTCATGAGCTTTTGTCTTGTGACCTCGCCATGGCTGAACATTTGCCGTGTGAATGTGATATGGTAACACAATAATTAATTTAAGCTCATGAGTGCATGCGTTAATTGTATAAAGCAAATAACTATGATGGGTGTCTTCCTCCTCCTTGTTCTCCCCATTCCCTCTGCTCAATTATTAAGCCTGTTACCTTCATGAGAGTGTCGGTCTGGTGCGTGATTCGTGTTTTAGAATAATAACCGTTGCACGGGTCAAACTCGCGGCCAGTGGAAATTTCGTGTAGAACCCTCGCTAGGATGTTGTAAAATTTCCCCTGGATTGCTTGACCCCAAATCCTAATTAAACGGGGAATTTACCATAGGCAATATATCTCATTAAGTTACTGTACACTACCGGTCAAAAGTTTTAGAACACCTCAATTTTTCTAGTTTTTATTGAAATTTACGCAGTTTAATGTCCACAATGAATAACCTGAAATGGTACAAAGATAAGCAGTAAACTGCTCGAGGTTAAAAAAAAGTTTAGGTTAGCAAAAATGGGAAAATAATGTAAATTGCACAGTTATATTGTAAAAAAAAGGCCTTCTTCAGGGAACAAGTAATGGGTTAACAACTTACAGCTGTTCTGCAGCAATGTAAGTAAATAAGTAAATTAAGCCTTGAAAGTTGATGCAAACAATTCCTACAGGTGTCCCAACCTCTGCTGATTACTTGATTACAAACCCCCTGTCTGTATAAAAGCAGTATTGGAATCGACTGTTATTACACCCTCTGAAGCATTATTTGGACAATATTGCACTGCAGGAAGTAGTTTATTGGAAACTGGAGGAAACTCTGACAGGAAGAGGTCTGGCAGACCCAAAGCCACAACAGAATCAGAAGACAAGTTTCTGAGAGTCAACAGCTTGCGAGATAGGTGGCTCACAGGACAACAGCTTCAAGCACAGCTTAACACTGGTCGAAGTAAGCAAGTCTCAGTTTCAACTGTGAAGAGAAGACTTCGAGCTGCAGGCTTGACAGGTCGAGTGCCAGTAAGAAAGCCATTGCTAAGATGGCAAAATAAGAAAAAGAGGCTTGCCTGGGCCATGAAGCACCGCCAGTGGACTACTGAAGACTGGAAGAAGGTCTTATGGACCGATGAATCAAAATTTTAAATCTTTGGTTCATCACGCAGTGTTATGGTATGCCGTCGAGTAGGCGAAAGGATGGTTCCTCAGTGTGTGACAGCAACTGTCAAACATGGAGGAGGAAGCGTGATGGTCTGGGGCTCTTTTGCTGGATCCAGAGTCGGCGATTTGCACAGAGTGACTGGCACCCTGAACCAAAAGGGATACCACAGCATTTTTCAGCGCCATGCAATACCCTCTGGTATACGCCTAGTTGGTCAGGGGTTCATCCTACAGCAAGATAATGACCCTAAACACACCTCCAGGCTATGTCAAAACTACCTTCGAGGAAAAGAACAAGACGGTAGGCTTCAAATCATGGAATGGCCAGCAGTCTCCAGACTTAAACCCCATCGAGCTGGTTTGGGATGAACTGGACAGAAGGGTGAAAGCAAAGCAACCTACAAGTGCAACACATTTGTGGGAACCTCTGCAACAGTGTTGGGAAGAACTTCCCCAACAATATTTGATTTCCATTGTAGAAAGAATGCCACGAGTGTGTTCGGCGGTTATATCTGCAAAAGGTGGCTACGGTACTTTGCTGAGTCAAAAATTTAAATTAAATTTTGTTAAACAATGATTCTGTGATTTCTTTTTTATCTCCAATTGTTTATTTGTTCTATGCTTAATTTCAGAGTACATTGAGATATTAAACTGTGTACATTTCAATAAAAACTGGAAAAAATGAGGTGTTCTAAAACTTTTGACCGGTAGTGTATGTTGGAAACCAAAGAAATGATCTGAATTCGTCTTTCTTGGTAGACAGTTTCTCATAGACAATCTGTCTTGGTGATCGTCTGTGTGTCGCATTTGATTGGAGTCCTATGGCTAGAGGTGGACCCAGAGACCATCCCGAGTAGGCCTCATTTTGTGAAACTATAAACCCATTTAAATAAGCTGTATCTGTGCACTTTGTTTGTCATAGGCGTCGCTAAGATAACGGGTCCTTCCAAAATAGAATGCCTGAATTTTATTTGCTTAAATACTTGACTGTTCCACATCCCTTCACCATTATAAATTATTTAATGATAGATGGTTTCATATCCAGAAGCAATCAGAAGTTACTGGACTTACCTGCACAGTCGTCATCACCACAGAGCTTAAAAGCTAAATTTTGGGATTAAAACTCACATTTTTACTTCAATGTACTTTTTAACAAATGTCTAGTCTCAATAAATATTATAAGTCTCATATATTATACATACATACACAGATTGAACCCCCTAACTTGACTGGGAAGCAAGGCACAGATTGAGACTCACCCAGCAATTGCTGCACAACCTGTTAGCAACAAATGTCGCCTACCACGCGAGCACATTGTCTCTGTCCTGCTCAACACCAGTTAAGAGGTTTGCAGTCAGCAATATTGAGCTGAGCCAAAGAAGTGCACATGATGCTGACGTCATGTGCATAAATTATACCAACACATCACCTCCAAACTAGGAGGCATCCGTGTGACACTCAAGTCATTGCAGACTGAGATTAAAGCTCCTATGGTCACAAATAAGCAACGGCAGAGATGTCGATCTAGATTTCGCCCTTATTATGGGCTCATCAGGACAACATACAGCAAATTGTTTTTGTTACCAAACTAAGCCGCTAATAAACAGATTGAACCCCCTAACTTGGATCCGAAGGTATAATTTATGCACATGACATCAGCATGTCATCATCATCACCTGTCACAGGGTCAGTGCGCTTCTTTGGCTCAGTTTAATATTCCTGACTGCAAACCTCCTAACTGGTGATGAGCAGGACAGAGACAATGTGCTCGTGTAGCAGGTGACACTTGTTGCTAACAGGTTGTGCAACAATTGCTGGGGTGAGACTCAATCTGTGCCTTGCTTCCTTGTCAAGTTAGGGGGTTCAATCTGTTTATTAGCGGCTTAGTTTGGTCACAAATAATTTGCAGTATGCTGTCCTGATGAGCCCATAATAAGGGCGAAATCTAGATCGACATCTCTGCCTTTGTCTATTTGTGACCATCGGAGCTTTCTGCGATGTAGTCAACTCCGAGGGCCTTTCACTCACTCACTGCAGGCAGGTTGGTGGTCTTTCTGTCTTCTACCGACTCCTCTCCGGCCTTGCTCCCCCAGCTCTCTCTGTGCTCTGTCCCCCCCAATATTCCTTCAGGTCGCACAAGATCTGCCTGCAACCCTCTTATGGTTAAACTGCCAAAGTCTCGGCTCTCTGCTCACCTTCACTCTTTCATTCCCCTTTTCTCCCGCCTCTGGAACAAACTCCCCCATTCCCTTCAATCCCACTCCTCCCTCCAGGTCTTTAAAACAGCTGTTCACCACCATCTCTTATCTTCCCCCATCGAAAACCTTGATCTTTTCTACCCCCGGTAATTCACCCCAGAGTCCTTGCAGTGTTCATATGTTTTATTCCTCTCCCACCTCCCCCCAAGTCCTCCCGATGTCCCTGCTCTCAAATGTTGTGTTTGTGTCCTTCCCCCTCTCTCCCCATCTTGTCTGCCGCTCCCCTTTTATTTTTTGTGTTTTGTGTGTCGGTTTGTCTTTTTGTGTGATAAATGTTAGCTCTTTCACGAGCCTCGATCTTGTATACAAAAAAAAAAAGTCTGCAATGACTTGAGTGCCACACGGATGCCTCCTAGTTTGGAGGTAATGTTGGTATAATTTATGTGCATGACGTCAGCGTCATGTCACAGGGTCAGTGTGCTTCTTTGGCTCACGCACACACATATATATATATATATATATATATATATATATATATATATATATATATATATATATATATATATATATATATATATATATATATATATATATATATACTGTATATATATATATATATATATACACATATATACTGTATATATATATATATATACACACACACACACACACACACACACACACACACACACACACACACACACACACACACACACACACACACACACACACACACAGTCACGTGAAAAAGTAAGTACACCACATGTAAAGTTTTGACTTTTTCAACATATTTCAACATGCAGCTATTTGATCTTCATTTCAACAATATTGATAGATAAAGGTGATATAATATAATATAACAAATATCATGAAACATTTAAATTTTGTAGTCCATTGTATAATTTAAATAAACATAAATGCAAATTTCGCATGTGGAAAAAGTAAGTACACCCCAACATTTATCACCACTTCAAATACCTAAAATTAGAATCAGGTGCACCAGCTCAGGTTCAAATGATTAGAACATCGTTAGAGAGGATCTTGGAGGAACCTGTCTTATTTAAACCTCAGACATTTAGTTTGGTTTGCTCTTTGTTGTTGAAGTGTGCGGCATCACCATGCCGAGATCAAAAGAGCTCTCTGAGGCCTTCAGAAAGAAGGTTATAGATGCCTACGAGTTTGGGAAAGGATTTTAAAAGATCTGCAAACTATTTGAAATCAATCATTCGACTGTCCGGAAGATCATCTACAAGTGGAGAAGATCCCAAACAATTGTCAACTTGTTCAGGCCAGGCCGCCCAAGCAAGTTCAGCCCGAGAGCAGACCGCAATATGCTGAAGGAAGTCTCTGAGAACCCCAGAATGTCATCACGGGACCTACAGGTAGCTCTTGCCACTGTTGATGTCAAAGTGCACGAGTCTACCATTAGAAAGAGGCTGCACAAATTTGATCTACAGACTTGGCATTTAATATGGAATATTTTTTTTGTGGGGGTGAACTTACTTTTCAAGATGACTTAGAACCAAAAGTTCATTGGAATTATGTTGAAATTATTCTAGATTTTGTTAATGTGACCTTTAAAAGAAACAAAAACCACATTTGACATTTCGAAGCAAATACATTGATCCTTGAAAGTGATGTAAACCGATATCGAACTCAATTCACGGACAGTACTGTGTTAAACTTCTGTACCTTTTCCAGAAGTATCTCTTTATTTTGCACATTAGTCAAAAAAAAATTCAAAAAAACAAAAGCTAAATTATGACTGGGATTACGGACAGTAAAATTACAGTTCAGTCCTTCGTGCAACCCCCACGGGCATTCAGGAGAGCACGTACACGTCGAGGCATGGTGTTCACGAGATTTGCCAAGTTTGGACAGGAATCGCTTGCCATGCAGTGACAATAGTCTGCTGCAATTCACGCACAGAGGTAGGCTGCTGGTCCAAGTTGTCGATTTGACGCGTTAATTCTGCCCACAAGTTCTCTATCGGATTCATATCCAGGGACATGGCAAGCCACTCCATATGCTCTACACCACGGTCAGCAAGAAAGTGTTGGATCATGCGAGCACGATGAGGCCGTGCATTGTCATCTTGGAAGACAAAGTTTCCTCCAAAGGTTGCACAAGCAAATGGAAGCAATGTTTCTTCCAGAATGACCCTGTACTTGAACTGGTTCAGGTTTCCATTCAGAACAACCAGGTCAGTTTTGCCCCCTGCATGAAAAGCAGCCCAAACAGTCACCCCACCACCTCCAGCTTGGACTCTTGGCACTATACAATCTTCGTTGTGGGCTTCATGCACTTGTCTGCGCACTCGGACGCGGCCATGTTGACGATAGACCAGAAATCTAGACTCGTCACTGAAGGTCACGTGATTCCAGTGTCCTGGCTGCCATTGACGGTGCTCTCTGGCCCACTGCAATCGGCGCTGGCTGTGTTGTTTGGTCAGGCGTGGCTTTCTCAGGGGACGCCTGGCACGATAGCCTGCTTGAACCAGTCGTTGGTTGACTAGCCTTCTGGATACAGGCACATTTGTCAGTTGCTGCCACTCAACCCCAAGCCGATTAGCTGACTTGGTATGGCCATTGCAGACTAACCGGTGCAGCTGGCGATCATCTCTCCTTGTGGTTCTGCGTGGACGTCCTGGCCTCGATATTGGAGTAGGGACACCCCTCTGAGCATTTCGTTTCAGGATCTTTGACACCTGACCTTGAGTGATGCCATACTGCCGAGCAATAGCATGCTGTTTCATGCCAGAATTTTGTAAAGCCACCACTCCATGACAAACAGCATTGTCAAGTTGAAGGACCATCTCCAGAGGAAGCGGCAATTACTTTTGTAGACGTGCAGCAGTTGTTTTCCACTAATACAGAACGCAACAACCCTTATATACTTATATACCCGATTGTGAAGCCAATCGTCAAATGTACCTGTCCTTACATTTTGTCACGCCACCTGTGATATAATCCTGTTATTGACTTCTTGCTGCGAAAGACAATCAGTGACATGGTTCTTTCAACAAAGACATCACCGAAGGGTAAAAGAAACTCACCAGATTGATATACTGAGTTCAGAAAGTAAACCCAAGTCAAGAAAAAAAAATATTCCATATTAAATGCCAAGTGGGAGGGGAGGTGTGCCAGGAGGAAACCCTTGCTGTCTAGAAAGAACATCAGGGCAAGACTAAAGTTTGCCAATGAACACCTAGGCAAAGACCAGCACTTCTGGAACAATGTGCTCTGAACAGATGAGTCAAAGGTAGAGCTATTTGGCCACAGTACCAGAAGACATGTTTGGCAAAAACCAAAGACAGCATTTGACCACAAGAACCTGATACCAACTGGTAAAGCATGGTGGTGGAAATATTATGGTTTGGGGCCACTTTGCTGCATCATGGCCTGGGCAGCTTACCATCATAGAATCCACTATGAATTCTTCATTGTACCAGAGGGTGCTTGAGGATAATGTGAGGCCATCTGTCGGAAAGTTGAAGCTCAACCGAAGGTGGACCTTGCAACATGACAATGACCCTAAACATACCAGTAAATCCACCAAGGAATGGCTGAAAAGAAAGAAATGGAGGGTTCTGGAATGGCTAAGTCAAAGCCCGGATCTAAATCCCATCGAGATGTTGTGGGGGGATTTGAAACGAGCTGTGCATGCAAGAAACCCCTCAAACATCGCACAGCTGAAATAATTCTGCATGGAGGAGTGGGCAAAAATTTCTCTCAGTCGATGTCAGAGACTGGTAGACAGTTATCAAACGCCTACTTGAGGTTGTTTCTGCCAAAGGGGGAAATACCACCTATTAGAGCCAAGGGTGTACTTACTTTTTCCACATGCGATATTTGCATTTCTGTTTATTTAAATTATACAGTGGACTACAAAATGTAAATGTTTCATGATATTTGTTATGTTATATCACCTTTATCTATCAATATTGTTGAAATAAAGATCAAATAGCTGTATGTTGAAATATGTTGATAAAGTCAAAACTTTACATGGGGTGTACTTACTTTTTCACGTGACTGTATCTATCTATAATTCCAGTAATCTCTGTGTGTTTGTTTGTACGTTTGTCTGTGACCGCTGTTTCTCGACAACCACGGGTCCGATATACTTTAAACTAGCCAGGTATATTGCTGGGGACCCGAGGATGTGCCTTTTCAAGGTTTCATATTAATCGGACAATTACTTACCGAGCTATGTCCAAAAAACGATTCAACCAATCAGAGAGCAGCGAGCTATCGCGTGTGCCGAACGTGGCGGACACACTCTGCCTCGGATGGCACATTTGAGAGCGTATTCATTTATTTCACGTTTGCAAACTATGTTGCCGCTATGTTGGCGTTAAACTATGTTTTAAAACTAATAAAAACCATTTCATCTAAATAGAGGGGGGGGGGATTGTCACTGTACTCGCAAGCCGTTCGCCTTGGCGTTGCGAATGAACCAACACATTTCATGGACCAAACCATTTCATGTAAAGCGTTCGCCGTTCGCTTTGGCGTTGCGAATGGACCAAAACATTTCATGAACCAAACCATTTCATGTAAATAGAGGGGGGGATATAATTTTAGATATAGATATAGTACGGGCATGCCCTAGTCTATCTATAATTCCAGTAATCTCTGTGTGTTTGTTTGTTTGTACGTTTGTACGTTTGTTTGTCTGTGACCGCTGTTTCTCGACAACCACGGGTCCGATATACTTTAAACTTGCCAGGTATATTGCTGGGGACCCGAGGATGTGCCTTTTCAAGGTTTCATATTAATCGGACAATTACTTACCGAGCTATGTCCAAAAAACGATTCAACCAATCAGAGAGCAGCGAGCTATCGCGTGTGCCGAACGTGGCGGACACACTCTGCCTCGGATGGCACATTTGAGAGCGTATTCATTTATTTCACGTTTGCAAACTATGTTGGCGCTATGTTGGCGTTAAACTATGTTTTAAAACTAATAAAAACCCCGGGGGGATTGTCACTGTACTCGCAAGCCGTTCGCCGTTCGCTTTGGCGTTGCGAATGGACCAAAACATTTCATGCACCAAACCATTTCATGTAAAGCGTTCGCCGTTCGCTTTGGCGTTGCGAATGGACCAAAACATTTCATGGACCAAACCATTTCATGTAAATAGAGGGGGGGATATAATTTTAGATATAGATATAGTACGGGCATGCCCTAGTATATATAATTGGTTCTATATGGAATCATAAGTATATCAACATTAAATAATGCACAGAATCCAATACACCATCTAGTAATAAATTTGTTACAGTATTGTAAATAACAGTATTGAAATTTTTTGTGACGTGGCATCTTTCGCATGTGTGCTGCAAGTTGCTTACCTTTACCCTTGTGCTTGACAATAATAGTGAGAAAGTGAGACTTGCCTGGATCAAATGAGGTTCTTTGTGTTAGATCAGCAGTTGATTTGCAGTTCTGCAGAGCTGTCACTGCAATGGAGTGAAATTATCTATAAAGTGGAAAAGATGGTTTTCTTGGGCATTAGAGAAGTCCTTTGTATGCATACCTATGACGATTGGCCCGACGATGCTGCTTTGGGTCATTCCAGCTTTCACTATGAAATGAGATGAAAATATACTATTGAGAGGTGTCCAACTCGCTGAACCAGCAATTCATGTCATTCAAGGCCACCGGGAGAAACTTTGTTCGATGAATGAATGATACGTCATGCAGATGTATGATTACTCGGTGAATAACGTACCATGCAGACAAACATCAGGTGGTTGCAAAAAAAAAAGATGCATAGCCAGAGCAATTCCAGGGAGTTAGGATGGGTTGATGCAAAGCATGGGTTGAGGGAGTTCTCCAAATAAACAACGCCACCAGCACTAGGACAGGGGTCAAGCCTGTCAAAGCAGAAAAGTAATCAGCTGGGGATAGGTACTGACTCGTTGGGAACAACCTGTGAAAGGAATATTTCCATTTAGCACACTATCTGGAGCAGCAGAACAGAGATATGTGACGTTGGAATTGAATCCTATAATTTTGGACATCTATGTTGTTGGGGAAAGAGGAGAAAATAGGAGCCAATGTGGAAAGGGAGCAACTGTAAAGGACTGAGAGTTGGTGTGGGGTAGAGGGAATAGGTGGCCGAAGCCAGGACGGATGGGTCAATTGCTGGGTGCTTGGATCCGAAGGAAACTGGATTCTTTTCTTTTTTTTAATGCCAAGTTTGGTGAGCACATAAATGACAGGTAGAGTGAAGAGATGGGCTGTTGAAAGTATGGAGAAAAGCAGAGGTTGATTAAAGCAAGCAGCAGGAAGTCGGTTATAGGTTTTTGTACACGTTTTGGTTTTTATGAATGACATTTTTCTGCCACCGGCTAATCTGCTTTGATAGAAACTGAAGGAGGAATGTGATAAAAGCATTACATGTTCAGATCATTACAGGCAAGTTTATTACTTCGATAAGAAGGGACTGATGCGGCACCATTATTGAAAGTTAGTGTTTTTGGTCCCTGTGTCAAATGTGAACAGCAGGGTTGGTCTGTGGAGCTTATTACAGTGCAAGTTGAATGAGGTTTTATTTTCCAGGCAGTTATTAAATTGCTGAAAGATGTTTGCCTCTAAGAGATGTGAAATGGTATGTGTAGAATCTGCCAGAAACATCAGCCATAGCATCGCCTTGCGATTATGGGTTAGGAGAGGAAATTTGTTAATTATATAATACTGTATTGGCTGTCAACTTTTGTTTTAGCTTTTTAGGGGAAAGGTGGTGTCATGGTTTGACAATTGAGGTTATTTGAACATTTGGTAAAAGGCTGAATGTTTAAACGCCAAAAACAATCGTCGTACCGAGTTTTACAAGGACGTGAAGAACCAGACATTCTCTTCAATGACAAAGACTGAAGTTTGGAAATATAATCTTGACCTAAATATACACTTTGCATCAAAATTTAACTCCCTGTTTTCTATACTAGTGAAAAAAGGTTTCTGTGCATCCTATACATCTGAGAAATGAGAGCAAATGTCACGTTGCTTGGTCAAATCGGTATTGTCCTGTCACCAGCGATTAAGACTGCCTGATGACGGATATCCGAGATAGTTTTTACTCACAAGGCGAGCAGCCGAACATGGCGGTTGTTTTTTGTCGTGAGCGGGATGAAGGAATGCGAGACGTTTATCTTACGACAACACGGGTTTATTCCTGAACCACAAACAAGTAAACATGACAGTAAAATGCACCACAATAACGATTTGACAAAAAATAAATCAAAACACGAAATAAAAGTGGTGGTAAAAACTAATTCCCTACTTTGAGGATCCTCCACACAGTCTCAAAGACGGACTCAGGGGAAAATAAAATGAAAGTAAAATGTCCATTTTAGTGTCATCACCTTGCCCTGCCTACACCCTCTGGGTTAATAATGTCCCTCAGGGGCGTGGTCTGTTTCCCATTAAGTCCTTTAGAGGCGGGGCTTCGTCCGATCGGCTCATCCTTGGCTTTTGTCAGCAGTTGTTCTTGTTGTTTAAAGGAGGTTTTGCATGGCCGGCCTTGTCAGACAAAAAGTGAGGGGAAAATTAGAGGGAAAAATCATGTACTGGGGAAAATTAGCCTTAATCCCTATAGCACTGCTTCCCCTCCTCCTCTCTCCCCCCATGTGAAGACACATAAACAATCTTAAGCTACAATTTCCCTACTTAGGTACATCGGGATTTCTCCTACGTGTCCACGGTCCATGCTTTAATTATACAGTGCTACCTTCCCTACGGTATCCTTTCACCCAGCCCCATAAACGTAACAATATTTAATTTGATAAACATGAAATCGACATGACAATGTCAACACGTGTGCAGAAGAACATGTCTCAAGAGGCTCGAAGAGTATGTGGTCAAAATTCAGTTAACAGATCAGTATCTGGTGCGACCACCATTTTGCGTTCACACGCTTGGCAACGGCGCCTCGTTGAGGACGCAGGATGGTTGAAGAAGGCTTGAGGGATGTCATTCCTGATCTGTATCAATGCCTGCTACATTTGGGCCAACGTCACCATCTGGTTTGGAAGACGGCACACTCGTCGTTCCATTTCATCCCACACATGCTCTATGGGAGAAATATCAGGTGAAACAGCTGGCCAGGGAGGTGTGGGAATGTTCTGTTGTGTGACATGAGGACACGCTTTAGTTATCCTGTGATGTGACGTCCATTAACCTACAGGAACGGGAGGACGTGAGGATGGAGAACATAGTCATGGTACCGAATACCTGTCAAATTGCCATCAATGACTTCCTGCTGGGTTATATGATGTCGTGATGCTTCCCAACACCATCACGCTTCCACCGCCAAACGTTGCACAACACATGCATCAGTGTAATGTTCCCCTTCCCATCGATAAACATGGCAACGGCCATCACGACTGTCAAGATGGAACTTCGACTCATCTGTGAAGAGGATAGCAGCCGGATCTTGATTCCTGAACCTCAGACGTTATATACACAAAGCTCGGCGTGCATGTCTGACGTGGCAACACAATTGGATGCACTGCTGGTCATCATGGTCAGATGGTATGCTGACATAACCGATTTCTGACAGTTCTTGCACTAATTGGGGTCGCATGCCAGCGATGCTGTGAGCTGTCAAACTTGTTGTCTGGACCGATTCCTGAAGGGCACCAACCGGATATGGTTATCCCGCCGATGTGACGTCACACGTGGTCGCCCAGAATATGGGCGGTCTCTGATGTTACCAGTTTGTTAAAGTCTCCAGAGTGATTGTATGGTGTTACAATGAACGCCAAAACACAGCCACAACGTTTTGTGGCATTTCTGTCTCAAGCTTACCAATAGTAGACGTTCACTTTCGGAAAGGCATGACATCACATTTACGACGCTCAGATGTTTTAATAAAAAATATTTTTCCACAGCTGGGATGGTTCACTGAATCGTGCTGCGTTGCAATTTGCTCAATCACCATGTGTAGCACTGTCATGTGACTCACTACACTTCTGGATATTCATGGGTAACCTGGGGAACATCTCAAGACACATCATAGCTCAGTGGCGGATCCCCCCCAGCCCCCCTCTGCAACGCAACGGCATGGATGTGCTGGAGGCAAACTCCATGATTGACGACAAGAAGGACACGCTCACTCAACTAAGGTCAAATGCTGAAACCGAATTCTCTCTTTGGTTCGATCACGCCAAGGCCATGATAGAATCTGTAGGAGGTGACGTCACAATGCCGAGAGTTCTAAAACCACAAATCCATCGTCCAAACTCTGCCGCCAATATCCCTTGCTCTACCTCAGAAACATGTGCATTCCATTTCTCGACCACCTCAGCCAGGAAATGGATACCGATTCTGTGCTGAAAATCGGGAAGGTGGCGATCTGTTTCTGCTGATGCCATCTGCAATAATCGCCGATACCTGCGACATTCCAGTCCGACATCGGAAGCTATCGCGTTGGAAAAACGACATGGAACATCCCGCAGGACTGATAAATGAGCTTAGAGACTGGCAGATGTTTTGGAGAAGGAAGCCCAACAACACGCTTCCAATCACATTCATGGATTGTTTCTGCGCAGTAGATGGAGACGAATTTCCATCCATCAAAGTCCTACTCCATATTGGATGCACCCTCCCCGTCGGCTCCTGTGAGGCCGAACGCTCATTTTCTTGCCTGCGTCGTCTGAAGACCTTCCTAAGAAACTCCATGGGAGAAAGTCGGATGGCATCTCTGGCCCTCATGAACATACACCATGACGTCACCATATCCCCACATGATGTATGTGACATTTTCATTCAGAAACACAAGCGCCGTATCTTACAAAATAGCATAATTTACGATTAATAAAATAATTCACATTCCGCTGTCCAATCTGATATCTTTTGTGGGGAGAACCCCCTGCCTTGAGCTTCACAACCTTGGCGCATGGCGGTGCCGGGCTTTGTGGGGAGAACCCCCTGCCTTGAGCTTCACAACCTCGGGCCTGGGCGCATGGCGGTGCCGGGCTTTGCCCAGCACACAGTCTGTCATCGCCATCATTTCACACAATGGGATGGGAGTGCGCAGGTCTTTCATAACTTCGACTGAGCCCGTTGGTCCAAATGGACCAAATTTTCATCGGCTTTCATGGCCTTGCAGCATACCTGCCTGCTGTAGTGCTTGAGTTGGAATAAATGATTTGTAAAATATTATCATTGTTTTTGTTATTTATTTAGTGATGAGAATGGCATGCCAAGGAAGGACCTATTAAGCTGCTCTATACACCTTAACATGGCGTGCGTTTAGAAACATGGGAATTCTTCTGGATTCTTTGTAGTTAATTCGCCTAATTAACTCAGGAGATCACAACAATCATTTCGCGAGAACTACACAAATCAGAAATTCCAGGGATACAAAAAACATGCCGCACACATGCACACGACACGACACACACACACACACCTACAAAATTCATCAATTTTTAGCGGAAGGAACTGGGCAAGTTTAGCTGGGCAAGTCGTTTCCCCAGGTCCTCTATCTGACCATTAGTCATCGCGAATCTGTTGAACTGTTGGATGAGGGAAGAACGCAAGGAGCTGCAGAAACTTCCAAGAACGCACGAACTGCCGTTTCTGACGATCAATTATTTTTAAATTGGTCTCTGAGAAGACCCCCAGATCCCCCTTACCCCCCCCCCCACCCCACCCGCCCTTTTGTCTCATGTCATGCACCCCCCCCCCCCCCCCTTGAAATTCCTGGATCCACCCCTGTAAAGCTGACCAGTATATTGCTCGGCTACATATCAGTATCATTTTGTGAAAATATTTTATGGTGCACATGACCTTTTTCCGTTCGTATATGAAGTGCTGAATCTCTCAAGTGCACGAAACAAACTGCGCTATAAGGGGCGGAGCTTGTATTACTCCAGTTGCATGCAACATGAGCAGGGAGCACAAGTCACACGCATCATGAGTGCAACTCCCTTCAATTCCATTTCACATATTGATGATTTAAAACATTAACTATATGAAAACAATTTCAAACTAATTGTTATGTTACAGGTTCTCAATTTATCTGCAAATGAAAAGGTGTTCTCAGTGGAATTGATTTTCTTATTCGTACAGAAGAATGTGCAACAAAACCCTTGCCTTGTCAACGTTAGAAATTTTATCTGATGATCGTAATTTGATGCATTACTACGGAAGTGTGCGGTTTCGTTTTGTAGAAGCTTCCGCAAAAGTTGAACCTGAAATCTTTCTTTCCTTTCAAAAATTTTTCCTTATTTTTATTTTATTTACTTGGCTGTTATTATTTTATTTATTTACTTTACTTTTTATTTTAATTATAAAAACATTTAATTCCTGACCTCAACATGGGACCTTGATAAAGTCTTCGGAACAAAATACTCACAGTCCAAGAAGCATCAGTTTTTATCTTTCAAAAAACAATAATTACATTAATGGTAATTTTTGCGTGTAGTTAAACAGTTTTGTATTAGTTTCATTGGGCTAGTAGGATGGCATAGAGGTACACAAACTTGTCTCTAAGCTGTCGAGCTTGGGTTTGAATCTTGACTAGGGTCCAGCGGGTTGCTAATTAACCATGAACGCCAATTTGAAGACCAAATCTCCCAGGGTCCTCCGTCTGACACAATTAACCTGGGAGTGATGTGGCCTACCTATTAACTGGGGATCTTGCCCTCGGTACGCACTTATCTTCTTTAATCAATTGCAGTTCAGCAAACTGCCAAGCACGTACCGGCTAATTAGTCAGGTTCACTATGTCAATAAATTATATTTCGTTCAAAATCATGGTAGATTAGCAAACCTATACATTTTTGGAAAGGTTATAGCATAAGGAAACTAAAAATCAATGTTTACATTTGGAGAGATACCTGTATGGCGACCATTTTGGATTTTCAAAATGGCCACTGTAAAATACATATTTTGTTATATTTCTGCCTCTAATTACCCTAAAATCTTTTTAAAATATACTAAACCTATATTTTCAGGGACAAGGAATCCAATGAAAGTATCAAATTAGTGCTATGAGGAATGGTAAGACACGAATCAAAGGTTTTGAATTGCAAAATACTGTCTTTATATTTGCGATAAGTTGCATAATCAAATACATGTTATCATTTTGTACAGGCAGTTAATAACATCAAAATGTGTCACAATAATTCATATCACCAAACATACACAGGCAGTCAGCAAAATCATATATACACATGCAGTCAGTATAACTTCACATCTACACAGGCAGTCAATGACAAAATATACACAGGCAGTCAATGGCATCAAACATACACGATTACAGAATATGCCATTTAGAGTTCATCATCACTGTCCTGTGTGTCGTATCCGACAATATAGTCCGCATCGTTTTCACAGTCCGTTCCACACAAGCAAAGGTCGGTCAAATTGATTGGCAAATCGAATTGGTCGAATGGTCGATCGAATCGAAGAATCGAATCGAATTGGTCGAATGGTCGATCGAAGCGATTGGTCGAATGGTCGAATGGAATTGGTCGAATTGGTCGAATCGAATTGGTCGGAATTGGCAAATGTAAACATTGATTTTCAGATTTTCCATGTAATAACGTTTCCAAAAATGTATAGGTTTGCTAATCTACCATGATTTTGAACGAAAAAACATAGTGAACCTGACAATGTTGCGGAGCCATTTGTTTGGGGTAAAACGTCCCAAACTACTAATATTGCACCTTAGCTCAGTCAATATGAAGAGATGAAACGGGCAGGTTGAACACAATAATCATAACCCCAAAAGTCTTAATCTCCTTATTGCTCAACCCTGTCTGGCCTGGGGAGGGCAAAATGGCCACCTCCAACCAAAGTTCGCGATAACTTACAAACCACCGCTGATTCACCATTCACAGCTCATCTGTAGCTGATGTGCCGCTGATCAAAATAGCCCAACCCAGATAGGGTTAAACCTGTCTGCAATCTTACTAATCACTTAACACGTAACATGGGCCCAGCAGAATCACACTCCAAGAAGGGTAGAGAGGAGGAAGGGGAGAATCGAGATTGGGGTATAGGTGCTGCACTTGAACTCACAAAGGTGACATCGATGTAAGGATACCGGTCCTGCTACAGTTTGGGTAAGGGGCGGGGGGAGGGAAGGTCAGCGTGGTATCGTGTAGTCTGATTAGTGCAGCCTCGTCCTCCACCAGAGATCTCTACGTAGCCTGCCGGCCTTCCACCATTTGGACGGCAGCCTTGCGCCAGTGCAACACAGGACTCTCCCTTAGAGCAACGCAGGTCTTTTCCCAGCGCAACATCGGTCTTTCTTTCAGTGACAGGCAGGTCCTTCCTCCTCCACAGCAGATCTGTGACTTGGTCTAAAGGCTTCAAATAGCGCTTGCTTTCCGCCTTATATCTATGCTCAAGTGGGGTGGAGACTGGTCTCACACAGAGCATCTTCATTGGTGGGCCTCCAGATGCTCCACCCGCTCTCCTGTCAATCATTGGCGCTGGAAGCAACGCACTGCAGTCACACCAGGGTACGCACCCTCCTCAACTGCTTTCCCAACTCTTCAGCATTCCTGCCAAAGTCAATCCAAACACAGGGGGTTCCTGCTCTTTGTCTATATGGCTATGTGGTTTGTGTGATGTGCTAGTGTTTAATAAATGCGTTGAGTGTTGTGTGTAAAATATGAGCTCTATGGGAGACGAAGGATTATAAATGTACATGGTGTTTGAGAATCGCTGGCATCTTAAATGTGTCTGGATAAACAAAAGAACCAAACTTCATTGTGTCTAACTGTTTGGAAATAAGAGAAACCAAATTAAATACTGTCTACTTGTGCAAAAGTAACCAGACTAGTGCTGTGAATGTGGGTTATGAAAGGTGGTGGTGGTGGTGGATGAGGATTGGGAAGAGGAAGAAGAAGAACCTCTCTTTTGCCCCTCGCAAGGCATATACCCCGTTCTCTCATTAAACCAAGGATTGGGGGCTATCTAAATACAAATACTAACGAGATAACTGGCTCGGGAACCTAGCGCATGGATGTGCATTCTCCTGAGGGGGACCTGTTTGCAGAACCATAACCAACCAACCAACCAACCAAACACACACACACACACACACACACACACACACACACACACACACACACACACACACACACACACACACACACACACACACACACACACACACACACACACACACACACACACACACACACACACACACACACACACACACACACACACACACACACACACACACACGTTTCAAATGTTGGCCCAGCTATAAACTGTCATCTTCGCGTTTCTTAGGCAAGGCAGGTATCAGTGTGTACGCTGTCCCCTGTATGGCCATTGAACAGGGTGTACTGTCAGCAAACAATAGTTGGTGCAACATGTGTGTGTATATATATATATATATATATATATATATTAGTGGGGCACCATGGGGAACCCACAAGCATAGACGTGTATGCCATTGGACATCTTGAGTTAGATGCTGCATAGAGTTTTACAAAATGGTTTCTGGTCAGATGCAGAAATGATGCAATCTTCACAATTTATTTACATCTGATAACATGTGAATGCATGTGCATGCACATGGAAAATACAGTTTGTGATGTGTAATTACACTTCATGTAAAATGTGACTTCAAGAGCTCAAATCTTGCCACCTCACGCACACTGCACAAGGTAGAGGATCACGACGTTCATTGGCGGTCTCGTTTTGTTCCCTCATAATTTTATTCATTATGGAAATGGCATTTACAAACGCAATGTATAAGTTATCGAGAGTAAATAAATGGCAACACGCAAACGAAGCTCCGCCCCTCTCCCCACGTGCAGAGTAGGATGTGCAACTTTTTACTGTGACTACGTCTAAACAATAAAACATTTTATTGTGACCACTGTATAAAGAATACAGCTCAAATGGAAAGGTCTTTGGGGAAAAAAGTCTTATGGGCGGTGTATAAGGGAAATACATTACATCCTTCTGTCCGGCGAAAACCAAAATTACTCTTTTGGCTACAGCATACAAAAGGACATTTTTTAAATTGAAGATTTCAAATAAGCGTCTTTAAATGTACGTGTATATAACTTCTAAAATAAGAACTAAACAATATCTCTCGGCAATTTTCCTTCTGTATTTATTTATTTAGATAATGATATGTGAATTACATGTCCATGCACACGTGAAATAGTTTGTTTATTAATCCTGTACTTGCACATGATTCAGCCTTTTAAAATCGTGCGAAAACCAAAATTTTTATGGCGTAGCCCATAGGACAAAGCCGTCTAAAACAGTGTTTGTCTGACCGCATGTCCCCTCAGACACATACCAATCAGAGCTGAGGATCTGTGCTGTGATGTCATTACAGCGGTAAGGCGGCTGACTCCGCACACCGCCATTTTGATTCCAATTTCGTTCAGGCCAAACATATTGTCGAAGCAATCGTATATCACAATCGCCATGCTCTTCCTTTACGTTTTTCATTCATTGTGAAACAAACAAACCGATTGTTCAAAATGACCATCAAATATCGAAAGGATAGGCTTTAGGCTCTTGCAACAATACAGTACATATCGGCCTTAGCCTTCATGCCTACATGCCTCACCTTCACGTCGCTTTGGACAAATTAAGCCCAGGTTTCTTAATACAGTCGTGTATCGTTTTAATAGTATCGTTTTTGTAATAATAATATAGTAAATATAACCCTAACACTTTAATCCCAATGTCGTGAACGCAAAGTTAATGGATTTAAGTGTATGGTTCATGAATCAATGATAAGCGGTGTACGGTACTAATAACTGCGGATGTAAGGAATTAATCTCAGTTTTTTTAAATAGTAATATCATTTAATATCATCCCCTCCCTCCCTCCCTCCTCTCTCCCCTCCCTCCCTCCTCTCTCCCCTCCCTCCCTCCTCTCTCCCCTCCCTTCCCCCACTCCTCTCTCCCCTCCCTCCCCCACTCCTCTCTCTCCTCCCTCCTCCACTCCTCTCTCCCCTCCCTCCCTCCTCTCTCCCCTACTCTTCTATCCCCTCCCTCCCTCTCTTCATCCTCCCCCACTCTCTCCCCAACTCCCCTCCCTCCCTCCTCTCTCCCCTCCCTCCCCCACTCCTCTCTCCCCTCCCTCCCCAACTCCTCTCTCCCCTCCCTCCCCAACTCTTCTCTCCCCTCCCTCCCCCACTCCTCTCTCCCCTCCCTCCCCAACTCTTCTCTCCCCTCCCTCCCCAACTCTTCTCTCCCCTCCCTTCCCCACTCCTCTCTCCCCTCCCTTCCCCACTCTTCTCTCCCCTCCCTCCCCAACTCTTCTCTCCCCTCCCTTCCCCACTCCTCTCTCCCCTCCCTTCCCCACTCCTCTCTCCCCTCCCCCCCCCCACTCCTCTCTCCCCCCCCCTCCCACACTCTTCCCTCCCCTCCCTCCCCCACTCTGCTTTTTCCTAATTTTGTTCCGATTTAACTCGAGATTTTGACAAAATTATATTTTGCCTCGCACCGGCCAATCAGCGTAACAGGGCACGGACAGCCATAACTGTGATATATATATATACTAGTAAAAAAAACTCGTCAAAAATACGGGTTGGAACAGTTTATTCGACGGTGCAGCCTCATTAGCCAAAGTCCAAAGCCTCGGTCGAGTGTCAGGTGTGCTTATATCTTCTTTATTGATTTATTCGACATCATACGGATGTAAATGAACACTCGTTTTACTCTGTGCATTGCACATCACGTGCAGCGAATTTCATCTCCATGCGCCTTGTATTTATTAATATTTCAAAACACTTCTGTACACCGCCCTTGAGGCTCGGTTTGCAAGCCACCATCGACAATTCAAATAGAAGAGACATGATTACTCTATTATGGAAAATGTTTTTTTGTTTTTTATCCTCAAAATTAGACTGTAGTGAACACACATTTATGTTAAAAGATTGGCCTTTAACACCTCCCCTTATGAAGGGGGAAAGACATCTGTACAAACGCATCCACACAAACTGACATTGTGTTTTATATGGTAGATCATATACATATACACAACCGGTCAAAAGTTTTAGAACACCTCAATTTTTCCAGTTTTTATTGATATTTAAGCAATTCAAGTCCAGTGAATAACCTAAAAAGGTACAAAGGTAAGCAGGAAGACAGACAGACCATTATAACCCTTAAAAGTGTAGGTCTTTCCTTTAGAGAAATTGCAAAGAAAGCCAAGGTGAGTACAGTTTCCTACACCATCAAAACATCAAAAGGCACTTGGAAACTGGAGGAAACTCTGACAGGAAGAGGTCTGGCAGACCCAAAGCCACAACAGAATCAGAAGACAAGTTTCTGAGAGTCAACAACTTGCGTGATCGGTGGCTCACAGGACAACAGCTTCAAGCACAGCTTAACACTGGTCGAAGTAAGCAAGTCTCAGTTTCAACTGTGAAGGGAAGACTTCGAGCTGCAGGTTTGACAGGTCGAGTGGCAGTAAGAAAGCCATTGCTGAGATGGCAAAATAAGAAAAAGAGGCTTGCCTGGGCCATGAAGCACTGCCAGTGGACTACTGAAGACTGGTAGAAGATCTTATGGACCGATGAATCAAAATTTGAAATCTTTGGTTCATCATGCAGGGGTTTTGTACGCCGTTGAATAGGCGAAAGGATGGTTCCTCAGTGTGTGCCACCAACTGTCAAACATGGAGGAGGAAGTGAGATGGTCTGGGGCTCTTTTGCTGGATCCAGAGTCAGCGACTTGCACAGAGTGACTGGCACCCTGAACCAAAAGGGCTACCACAGCATTTTGCAGCGACATGCAATACCCTCTGGTATATGCCTAGTTGGTCAGGGTTTCATCCTACAACAAGATAATGACCCTAAACACACCTCTTGGCTATGTCAAAACTACCTTCGAGGAAAAGAACAAGATGGTAGGCTTCAAATCATGGAATGGCACGCAGTCTCCAGACTTAAACCCCATCGAGCTGGTTTGTGATGAACTGGACAGAAGGGTGAAAGCAAAGCAACCTACAAGTGCAACACATTTGTGGGAACTTCTGCAACAGTGTTGGGAAGAACTTCCCCAACAATATTTGATTTCCATTGTGGAAAGAATGCCACGAGTGTGTTCGGCGGTTATATCTGCAAAAGGTGGCTACTTTGCTGAGTCAAAAATTAAAATGAAATTTTGTTAAACAAAATGATTCTATGATTTCTTTTTTAACTCCAATTGTTTATTTGTTCTATGCTTAATTTCAGAGTACATTGAGACATAAAACTGCGTAAATTTCAATAAAAACTGGAAAAATTGAGGTGTTCTAAAACTTTTGACCGGTAGTGTATACTCGTATAATGTACATAAAATCAAGGCTTGTAGAAGAGCTAGAACACTGAATGGATCAGGATGCAACAGAACAAAAGGAACAGTAGAGTATTGAACGACAAAATAGAGGGAGATCGCCAAATAATGGGTGTGGGGTCTCAGGAAGAAAAAAATCTGGAAATTTGGAGGAGGGGGTGGGAAGGGGAGTGGAAGGGGATGGTGTTAACTGGGGTAGAATGTATCATGGTTTTGGATTGGGGATGATCTGAAATGGTAGTGAACAGCTGTCTTGGAGAGAAGAATAAGATTGAAGAGAAAGTGTAAGTTGGTTCCAGAGGCGAGAAAGAAAGAGGAACAAATGAGTGGAGGTGAGCAGCGATTCTGGATTTTAGGAGTTTTTCCCAAAATGAGGTTGGAAGGTGGACCACGTGCACCCTGCAGAAACCTGGGAAGGGAGGAAGGGACAAAGCATGAAAAAATCCAGAGTGCAAGACCAGAAAGTTGGTGGTAGAAGAGAGAGAAATGACATGAGATGTTGAAGATCTCATGTCCTTCGCAAAGCGTAGGCAAGGTATACACAGTACCTTGAATAAATTACAAATTGCCACCACCTTCAGTTTAACATGAAGCCTGGCCAGCCGGTTTGTGAAAGATTTAGGCCAATAACGTTCCTTGGCCAAACGCCACAAAGTGGGAATAATTTGGGCCGTTAGATAAATTCTAGTTGTGGTGAGACATTGGAGCAGTTGGTGAGTGGTGGTGGGAGAGGGGGAGATAGGGTGACAGAGGAGAGTTGAAGCGAGGATTCTAAGGATAGATAGTGGATGTCCTACACTTCAGCACCTGTTTTGTGCCGCTTCTGCCTGCACCCACTGCTTTCGCTATGGACACCCACTGTACCAATTGTGGAGTTTCACGGCCGTGTTCTCCCTCAGAGCTCCCATATCAGTGTCTATGGGCAATTACCCATTAGATTTGGTTCATTTGTTGGACCAATTAGCTCTGTTGCAGGATATGCATGGGACAATTTCAGGATTTGTAACAAACCTGTGAAGTTTGAAGTTTATCAGTGTCATAGTCTCAGAAATATTTGGCATGAAATATGTTGAAACAATAATACCGGTAACTATATGTGCACTCCATAGAGTGCATACCTCCACTACGCAATGCCTGATCCAGTAGAACATATCGGGCCAAATAATGTTTTGAAATATTGTGCTATTTGAAATTGTTTTTTTCGTTTTTGTTTGTTTCCAATGTATGATGCAAAAAATTATTATTTTTTTTTTCAAAAAAGATCCAACAGTATCCTTCACAAAGAGTCAGGGCTAGACACTGGCACCCTGAACAAATTCCAAATTCCTGCTCTAACCCACAGGAGGCACTGCATCAGTGGCACTCTCACGGCCCTGTGATAACTGATGCTGGATCCATAGTCTCGTGGTGCATCCTAACGACACAGA
Source organism: Myxine glutinosa (assembly GCF_964187855.1). Lineage (NCBI taxonomy): Eukaryota > Metazoa > Chordata > Myxini > Myxiniformes > Myxinidae > Myxine > Myxine glutinosa. The sequence goes on along the minus strand of NC_136268.1, from coordinate 99,750,561 downwards.
CGAGTTATTGTTATTGGATCACAGCGAGATTATATGGCACCAAAATTAAGGGTGTGCGAGGATCAACTCGAGGATGGCCATTATGTTCCCGTAACATAAACTTGCCATCAGCACTTACAGCTGTTTTTTCTTTTTTTGTATTAAAAAAAAAAAATCAAGGCTCGTGATGGTGGATAGTGAGCTGATGGAGGGTAAAAAGGAAATGTACTGCCAGTGGGACAGTGAGGTAATATTTGGACATGAGAAAGGGAATGAACGAACAGCAAAAGAGGAATTGAGAAAACAAAAATCAAATAAGAGGGTTATATTAGGTCGGTCAATGGGGGTAGAAAAGATTGCGGGTAAGGATGGGGGATAACCTGAGATGGTGGTGTGGCTGCTTGAAATTCGCTGGAGGAGAGTATGTTAAACAGCCAACAGAGAGCATTCCTTCATATGGGAGAAAATAATACCAAAATAGTAGATTTGGGCAAAAAGCACAGATTTTTGGAGTGTAATCAGGAGGGGATTACTGGAAGAATCTATGTAGCCTGGAGTAGCTGCGGAAGGTCTGTGGGCTGAGATTGCTGATGAAGTGAGACTAGAGAAGAGGTGGACCCAACACTGGTGAAGTTACTCGATGAGGAGCGTTACTGCATTACATGAGCAAACTATAAAGCATCCCAGAATGCAAAGCCCATCTGTCTGCTTATTTGATGAAAACAACAGTGAAAAAGTAAGTATATAAAATGTATGAATTACTGTTCTCCATATTCTCATAATATAGGGTTGTTGAAAATTTTATGACAAAAGCTCAAATTGTATTAAGGTTATGACCTGGACAGACAGACAAACAAACAAGCGGACAGACCAGTACTTGTGAAACCAGTCGCTGCAACCTTGAACTTTGGAATTCAAAACGATAGGCTTGTGGCTTTTAATTAGTGAACCAATCCAGACATAAAGTGCAAATTCTGTTCAAATTTCAAGTCAATCGGATTGAACTTGATGATTTTATGCGACCTTGAACTTTTGCCCTCAATGATCGGCTTCTAGCTTTTGGTGAACCAATTCACTAATGTGCAAATTCCGTTCAAATTTCAAGTCATTCGAATGAAAATTTACGATTTTGTGACTTTGACCTTTTGACCCAATTATGAACAAGCCTTATCCATTTTCTCTTAATAAAGGTTTGTTGAAAATTTGATCACAGACACGCACACGATTGCAGGACCCGCATGGGCAGACGGGATAATGATCATTAATAAAAACTGTAAAAGACTATTCTAGAATAGATATCCTTAGCTATCTAAGATGATTTCTCAGAGCAGATAAGATCACACCTGGTCACTTCGAAGTCTGGAAATGTAAGCTCAATTGAGATGGGTCCATCACAAATAGTCCTGACCTCTTGTTTGAGATATAGAGCGTTCATCCATTGGTGAGAATGGAACAGCAGCATGTTCAGAGTTGAGTAACCGATACAGCATCCAAGCTGATGGTCAGTGATAGGGCTGAAATGAGGAAAGCTTGACAACAGTTGTAAGGATGAATCCCATGGCTTTGCTTTTTCAATGGCAACAGTAGTGAGCCGTCTTAGAATTGGTGAAATGTGGTTGCGGTGCAAGCATCTGTGGCACATTATGTTCCTAAATGAAGAAAAAGATGGCTTGCATTGAAATGTGTCTGCGAGGCACATGATGACAACTGATGTTTAACAAGTAACAGTAGTGTGTGATCATGAGTTTGACAAAGTACAGAGAAGAATGGCGAAGATGATGCGCACATTACGTAAATTTGGTGGTTGGAATTATGATCTGAGGTTACTTTGTAGAATGACCTGAGGTTACATTCAGTCGGATTTGCTTTAGAGAATGCAAGTTGTTTCAAGGCAAATGCCTCACCACAGCATTCCATTTTCCATGGACACAGGAGGATAGATGTGACAACTGGAGACGAAATAGGATGAATCTGTGCAAAAGAAAGAGCAGAAAGAGCCTCTCATCCATGGAGATTTCTCATATTTTCCACATTTCATGAATTTGATCTGCATCCAGGAGCACAATAATTATGGTTAACCATTTTGAATTTGCCACGAGTTTGACTTTCGTTTCATTGCTGAAAATTGTGTGACAAAGACTATTTGAATATGGATTTCGGCCTGGCGATGGCCCGATCAGCGGAAGTGTTTTTACCCGATCAGCGGAAGTGTTTTTACCCGATCAGCGGAAGTGAGTCACTGAAAGCGCATGCGAGAAAGGCATCATTTGTGTGTCCCGGGACAATTGAAAAGTCACACATGGCATTGTGACAAGTTGAAGTTACCATGCACAGTCGTGGCCAAAAATATTGGCACCCTTGCACTTTTTTCAAATAATGCGACATTTCTTCCAGAAAATTGTTGAAATAAAAAATCTTTTGGTATCCACTTTTGTATTTCTTTGGTTTGCAGTGGAACAAAACAAAAAAAGCTGAGAAAAGTTACGAAAACTTAGCTTATTCCACACAAAAATCCTAAAATAGCCTGGACAATATTATTAGCACCTTTTAGAAGTTGTTAGAAATAATTTGATTTCAAGCAGGTGATTCTCCTTTACTTTGGAATTGAACTCACGTGTGGTGAGTTGCAGGTGCCTGCAATATAAAAATCACTCATTCAACCAGTTTGAATAGAGAAAAGGAGTCATTCTGCTGTTTTGTGTCAGTGTACCGCAATAAGCATGGAGAAAAGAAAGAAAACCAAAGAATTGTCTGAGGAGGCCAGACACAAGATTGTAGCCAAGCATGGACAATCTCAAGGCTACAAGTCCATCTCTTGAGACCGTGATGTTCCTGTGTCCACCGTACACAATGTTATCAGGAAGTTTAAGGCCCATGGCACTGTAGCCAACCTCCCTGGACGTGGTCGAAGAGAAAACTTGATCAAAGATTGCAAAGAAGGATTGTTCAAATGGTGGAGAAAGCATCTTGATCAACTGCCAAACAGATTCAAGCTGACCTTCGGACACAAGGTATGACAGTTTCAACTTGCACCATCTGTCGCCAACTCAATGAAAGGAGTTCTATGGTAGGAGACCCAGGAGGACCCCACTGCTGAGAGAGAGATATGAGAAAGCCCGACTGGAGATTTCCAAAACATACCTGAACAAGCCAAAATCCTTCTGGGAGAATGTCCTGTGGACAGAAGAGACCAAATTAGAGCTTTTTTGGTTAAGCACATCATCTCTATGTTTACAGAAAACAAAATGAAGCCTTCAAAGAAAAGAACACCTTCCCTACAGTCAAACATGGAGAAGGTTCAGTGATGTTTTGGGGTTGCTGTGCTGCCTCTGGTACTGGGTGCCTTGAATGTGTGCATGGCATCGTGAAATCAGGAGATTACAAAGGCATTTTGGAGCGCAATGTTCAACCCAGTGTCAGAAAGCTGGTCTCCGTCGAAGGTCATGGGTCTTGCAGCAGGACAATGACCCCAACACACACTTCAAAAAGCACCCAGGAATGGTTGAAGACAAAACTCTGGACTGTTCTGAAGTGGCCAGCAATGAGTCCAGATCTAAATCCCATTGAACACCTGTGGGGAGATCTGAAAACAACAGTTGGGAGAAGGCACCCTTCAAATATGGGAGAAATGGAGCAGTTTGCACAAGAAGTGTGGGCCAAACTGCCAGTAGAGAGGTGTAGGAAGCTCATTCATGGGCTATAGGAAGCGCTTTACTGCAGTTATTTTGTCCAAAGGCTGTGCTACCAAATATTATGTCTAGGGTGTCATTAATTTTGTCAATGCCATTTCTTTTTATGCCTGCACAGACGAAGTCGCCAGAGGCATTATGTTTTCAGGTTGTCCGTCCAACGGATCTTAGTCAAACTTGGCACAGGTATGTATAATGAGGTAAAGATTAACTGATTAGAGTTTGGGGTCATGAGGTCAAAGGGCAAAGGTCATGTTAGGTAAAAATACTGTTACCGCGATAACTTGTGAACCAGTGATGGGAGTCTGACCAAATTTGGTACACTTATGTAGAATGATGAAACTATGAACTGATTAGATTTTGGGGTCAAAGGTCAAAGTTCAAATCTGTAATAGGACTAAAACTTGAGAACGGCTGAAATGACCCAATTCAAACTTGGTACAGATTGACTAGATTTTGGTGGTCCTGAGGTCAAAGGCCAAAGGTCAGAGGTCATGTCAGGTAAACATGTGAGAACATGTGAACAGCTGAAGGGATTTAAATCAAACTTGATACAAGTATTATATTTATGTAATAATGTGGGCAGAGGCATATCAGTCAACGTCGTGACGTCGAAGAGTGCCGTTCTAGTTATTTTCTGATTTAAAAGGATATATTAAGTTCTGAATCAAAAACAACGGTTCTGTAATATTAACAGTAAAAATAAAGAATTGTGGAGCCCAAATACTTTTGTCAATTTCAACTTATTTTTAGAGAAAATTGTGAGTTATTTGAAAAAAGTGCAAGGGTGCCAATATTTTTGGCCACGACTGCATGAGGAAGAGAGAAGTGGGATGAGTGGTTAAAAGTTGGTCCATGTTGGCTGAGAAAGAGAGAGAGATGTCGATGGAGTCGTCACTGTTAGGAGGATGGTACAACACAGACAAAGAAGAGGTGGGGGCAGAGGGGAAGTCGCAGCTTAAGGTACTCCTGGGAGTTTAGAAGTTTAGATTTTTTTTATTTTTTTTGTATACAGAATCGAGGCTCGTGAAAGAGCTAACATTTATCACACAAACAAATCAAACAGATAAACAAAGTATATAAAAAGGAGAGCGGTAGACAAGATGGGGAGAGAAGGGGAAGCACACAAACACAACATTTGAGAGCAGGGACATCGGGAGATCTGTGGGAGGGAGGGGGTTTGTGGGGAGGAGGCGTGGGAAGGGGGGTGGGGGGGGGGGGAGTATAAAACACAAGGACACTGCAAGATTAGTACGTGAACAGTGAGAAATGGAGTTATTGATGTAATTTAGAACTGCGCTGCTGGGATGGGTTTCAGATTTACCTGCAAAATTCATCTTGATCATCTTTGTCGTTGATATCTAAAAACAATCAGTTTGACTATATTTAAATATGGATATGCCTTTTCACTGCTTGCGAACACTGCACGAATTCTACTCAACATCACCACAAGACAAAATCACCATTTCAACGAAAAAACAGCCACATTAGCGGCTAAGTGCCATTCCCGTCCGCACTACCTTTTCCATGCCTTGCATTGTTTTTGCCATTTCTAGGATAAAGTTAGATATCAGTAATCGCAATAGTCTAATCCTGGCCACACTGACCTGGAGCTGATGCCATCAAAACCCTGCCTAAGCCATTGCGTGTCTACACAGTTTGCTTGTGTGTGTCTATTCCACATGCTTATGGAGTGATTGTGCCATTTCTTCATTATTTAAATTCAAGTGTAGTTATGACGCGCATGACGTAATACTGTGTGCTTCGATTTGTTTGCTACTTCTCTGTAACGCTACCTTTGCTCTGTAGACCCTCACACGATGATGGCTGCCGGCTGTCGCTACACTGGCCGCTGCTGCTTCTTCATGTGCGTGTTTCTGCATATGTGGATACAACTGCTGCCAATTACTTTCATTCATCGTACCAAAAAGCCTTTCATTGGTATGAATGTCTACTCATTATTATCAAGGCTATCAAGTATAATTTTCCGTTTCATTATATGAAGTCTTTTCAGATTCTGGCTTGGACTATTTTTAAACACACGACTACACAGCATCGGCAAGCTACGATGTAAAAACCTCTCCAAATACAAGGCATTGTGGCCTTCTGGTTTGCTGTGGATTGTGCAATAAGAATAGTTAATCAAACCATTGCAAATCGAGTTGGACTGTTCATGTTCCCTTCTGAACCCTTGCCTCATGATGTAAGGAACCCAGGTCTAAGTCCCACATACCATGTGTTTTTCAGGCCATCACCAACTGTCTTTGTAATTCATGAAAAAAAACCTGATGCTTACTCATCTGTGTCCTCTTCTTTTTTGGATAAATTCCGTTATGTCGTGAATTTCTTGTGGAAAAAAAACCCAAAAGAAAATACACACTAAACTAATCTTAGTGGTTTAGCTAATAAAATGCTAAACTCTTTTATATGCTAAAATTATAATAACTAAAATACTTATAATATAAATCAACTTGTAATAAAATGCTAAACTTATAATAACTCTATTCAATCCCACTCCTCCCTCCAGGTCTTTAAAACAGCTGTTCACCACCATCTCTTATCTTCCCCCATCCAAAACCTTGATCTTTTCTACCCCCGTTAATTCACCCCAGATCCACTTTTTTGAAATTCCAACTTCTTTCCTGGAAGTCCTAGCAATGTCCATACGTTTTATACCTCTCCCACCCGCCCCCCGCCGCCTCCCGTGCCTCCTCCCCCCAAGCCCTCTCCCTCCCACAGATCTCCCGATGTCCCTGTTCTCTACTGCTGTGCTCGTGTGCTCCCCTCTCTCTCCCCATCTTGTCTCCCTCTCCCTTTATCTTACGTTTTATGTGTCAGTTTGTCTTTTTGTGATTAATGTTAGCTCTTACACAAGCCTCGATCTTGTATACAAAAAAAAACAAAAAACCGTTTCATATGAGCTATGGTTTTGGACCTGGCCTGGCATTTTAAAAGCATCATATACCATACTATATGCAGAGCATTGGTGCTACAGAAGCATTGACTAGGCCACAATCCTGGTCGAGTCGGCACTCAAGCCAGTTGAGGAAGTCAGGACAGAAATTTTGAATTTGGCCGAAGGCGCCGGTGGTAGCTCACCTACTGCTCTCGGACACCGTGGCATCTTTAACGTCCACCAACTAATGTCGGCAGTCAGGACATCCAATTTAATGCCCATCTGAGGGATGGCACACACACAAATGATAAATCACCCACACTGGGACGACAGTTTATAGCTGGGCCGAGATTCAAACCCAGGCTAGACAGCTAAGAGGTGAGAGTACACACCTCCAGGCCATCCTGCCAGGCCTTATAAAAATGTAACATGAATCAACAAATTTGTAAGACGATCACTCAAAGTGACATTGCTATGTGGGGCAGAGTCGTGGACCCCATAACATCCTGTTTGCAGGTGCCAAAGGCCTTTTTTAATTTTCTGCCATCTTATCCATTATCCAGATCTTATCCAGATGTGCATGGAAGACGTTTCGGGAACTGAGTGGCGTGCTGATGAGGAGGAGAGTGTCGCTGAAGCTGAAGGGAAAGGTGTATGCTGCATGTGTGAGAAGTGTTATGATTTATGGGAGCGAGACATGGGTAATGAACGTAGAGCAGCAACGAAGGCTGGAAAGGGTGGAAATGCGAATGGTTCGATGGATGTGCGGAGTATCGTTGAGAGAGAGGAAGACAAATGATGAATTGCGAAAGATGATGGGAATATTGCCTGTGATTGATGCTGTGAAGAGGAACAGGTTGAGATGGTTTGGTCATGTATTGAGGAAGGATGAAAGTGACTGGTTGAGAAGAGTGATGGAAGTTAATGTAGAAGGAAGTAGAGGACGGGGAAGACCGAGAAAGACTTGGCTAAAGATGGTGGAAGAAGAAATGCGGGCAAGGGGGTTAACAAGGAGAGATGCAGAAAATAGGGCAAAATGGAGAAGATTGTCATGGGGACCGCAAGGCTAACCCCCGCTCTAGCAGGGAAAATGGCCTTAAAATGCATGTTGTTATCCACATAATCGACATATTTCAATTTCTAATAGCCAACACAGATCCCTTCATTAGTATTTTCTTAGGACTAACTCAAATTCCAAAAGATGGCAAACGTTTGGGAGCTCGTTGTAAATACTTCCTGACAAATTGCTGATTTAAGAGTAGCCTTAGTAAAGTCCTTTCTGATTTGTTGGATGAACCACACCCACCTATTGCTCTGTGCCAAATCTTTTGGGGGGAAAACTATTCATCAGATTATGTATTTCATAGTATGTATCATCAAAAAAGTGGACTAATTATGATCGTCTCCCCCTCTTATTCATTTAACGACCCCAATTATTCCCACTTTCTTGTGGGGTCGGCTAGCGGAGAACGGTCCTGGAACCATCTGTCCAGGCTTGACGTTTAACTGGCAGGAATTTCGAATTTAGCCAAACACTCTCTGTTTGACTCGCAGGAATCTCTTCATGGAAGACACCATGGGTTATTTAACGTCCACCAACAACCAGTGTTGGAAGACAGGTCCTGCAGCTTGACATCTTATGTATGGCGCTCCCAATGCAAAACCCACGGTAACAGTTTATACCTGGGTCAAGATTCAAACCAATGCTAGACAGCTCAGAAGTGAGTGTGCATACCTTTAGGTTTAGAGTCTAGGCTATATTGGCAATCTGTCACATACATAGATGGAACGGCTCAGCTCTGTCGATATATTTTGCTCTCCTTCCTAACAGAAGAGTCCCTGGTGCTGAAGTGGTCGTGTTGCAAATAAATACTTGGGCTGGTTTGTCGTTACCTTCCCATCAAGGTCAGGATTTGAACTTTTGTAATTCCTTATCTTACTAGACAGAAGCTTAACCAGTCAATCCAAACTTAACACTGTAACAGCCACTGTACTCGTAAAAACGAATCGCGGTGCATTGACACTTCTTTACAAACAAAGTGTTCAAATTTTCCAAAGTAAAATAATACTGTATACGCCTGCGAGTAGTTTTGGAATTACAAAAGCGAATGAAATTAAGAGTCTGCGGAGAGCAGGTTTTGGTGCTGGGGGTAGCAGCAATGCTCTGCATTCTGAGTTATCATTAAGGTGAAATTTTACCTCGAAACTTCCTTTTTTCATTTCCTTGTGGGATACGACCAAAGCACTGAAAGCTGAAACATTCTGAATCGGCACACTGGGTTATTTTTGGAGCAGTCACTTGAAAGTGGCTTTATTGGATTTAAAACGTGGGTATAAATGGGCACACTGCCCGCGGAGCATAAGCGTGGGTTCAAAAGGATCTACTGGAGCCGCACGCACGCTGTGGGATTGGGCCAGAACCTCAATAGTTATTGACAACATAAGCAATAAGTCATAGGGAAAAGTCCAAGAAGTGCTGAGACTATAAAGCTGCCTCAAACCAAAAGAGGAAGACTGGGCGGCGGGGGTCTAATGGTATGTGGAATGAGAGTGGGGGGGGGGGTGGCTTTTGGGGAGGGGGAGGGGGGCTGTGAGCGCAAGTATATGCAGCAATTCCTCGCGGGCACAACATACGAGTCCCAGGCAAGCAAACGGCCTTCCCTCCAAACTGCCCCTGACAGAACAAATGGGTCCGGCCAGGGCTCTGCCAGTTAATTGCACAGTCCGGAGAGAGGGAGGGAAGGGGGGGGGGGTAAAGTGGGCTGGATGTAGGTGGGGGTGGGGGGCAGGCTGTGCTTGGAGCTCACCGTGCTGCAGAGGGAGCAAAAGCAAACAATCCACCAGAAAGAACCAAAGAGAGAAAAACGAGTCAAGATCCATGTCTTGAACTCATTGTGCACGAATAAGTCAGAGGTGATTGGCGTTAGTGCCGGAGTAGATCTACACTCAAGGCTAATCTTGTCTCTCACTTAATCGCAATTCCAAGCACCAATACTCTGCGTTGTTATGGCATAACACTGACATTTGGACATCATAGTTTTTCTGTGGGGGTTGAAACGCAGCATTACCTATCTCTGCTACAAGCTTTGTCAGTTAGGAATACAGGAAGGTGACCATGGTATTGGTGTAAGCCTTAAATGACTCAATCAATCAATGTACCATACTCTGTTACAGAGCGTCAATGCTGCTGAAGCAGTTTATTGGCGGCAAGGGATGGCTTCTTATACTGGGTGGCTTGACATTGCCTTTCCAGTAGTTAGTGCAGAAACTTGGAATTTGTTTATGGTGCCAGTGATAGCTCACCTAGACTTCACGAAGGACACCGTTCGATCTTTACCGTCCACCAACTAATTCCAGTAGACGGGGGCCGCCCGGTTTAACATCCAACCGAGGGACGGCACACACATTGATGAATCGTCCTGCCTGTGAAAAACCAGGATGAAATTTTCAGCTGGGCCAGGATTAAAACTAGAGTATACAGCTCAGAGACGTGTGCGCACACTCCTCGGCCACCTTGCCAGCTCCTCTAATGACTACCATCTCAAAATACTCCATGAAAGTTAGTTGGAACTTTATCTCCCAGTACAATGCATTTGTTTGGAGGCTCATTCCAAATGAATTTAGCCAACTGTAAACTTACCTGGGCAAAAGCCCAACTGGCTTTAAGCACCGTATACATATTCTGTACACAAGGATGGTGTGAAGGATATGTGTCAAAGGATAATAAAATTAAGTTTTAAAAATCAGAAAAGGAAAGGGTTGGACATTGTGTGTGGCATCTTGCTCTCTCCAAGGGCCTCAGTGTTCCCACGATCTATTGTTGGGAACATTTTCATCTGTGGGAATTTACCCTGGACAGGTTGCTACTCCATTGGAGGGTGTTTCCATAGCAGTCCTCAACAAGTAGAAACTTGGAATGGGGCAATGGTATGGATAAACAAAAGCAAACTCTAAAATACTGTTACGTTTGTGGGGGTAAACAATGAAATACCTTAGTCGAGATGGAATCGTGTAGATTAGAATGCTCCGAGTGTTGCGTAGAGGAATCTCGATGTAACTAAGTAGGCCGTCTGTCTGGGTAAGAATGTTTGCATGTCGCCATAAGGGGCGTGGCTTTGTGTAAATTAATTCTAGGGCTTAAAGATTAATTTCCCAGTGTGTAATTTACCCTTGTGATCTTCCCTTTGTCTTTATTATAATTAAAAAGCTCGCCAAACAACAACTCTAATGAGTGACTCCATTCGCTCACAACGCCGCCAGGGCTAACCAACACCCAGCACATTTGCTGATCGTGCCAGTCAAGCCTCACCTCACCGCCTTCGACGTCATGTGAACATTCGGAGAGATATTAGACTCCACCTCCACCCCCCCTCCCCACCCCGCCCCGATGACTCGTGACAGAGAGGCCACCCCGGCAAACACATAACATAATCACAACGTTGCGGGAACATCGTAATTAGGTAACGAAAAAAACAACGTTCTATAAATGTTTTAAGAACGTTTTACTTTTACCTTCAAACATGTTAACCTTTAAACAACGTTATGGAAACGTTTTTATATCAACATTATTTGAATGTTGTAGGAAAACGTTGCCCAAATGTTTTAGTTAGGTACTGGACTGACGTTATACCAATAAACGTGTTGTGAACTACAAACATTCCGCTCAACTTTGCGAGCATTCCAGGTGTGGGAGATGTTGGTGGAGGTGGAAAAAACGTATTTCCTGCCATTTTGTTAAGTAACGTGAAAAACGTTTAAACAACGTTATGGAAACGTTTTACAACAACATTATTTCATTGTTGCAGGAAAACGTTCCCTAAACGTTTTAGTTAGGTTCTGGACCGACGTTATACCAATCAACGTGTTGCGAACTACAAACATTTCGCTCAACTTTGCGAGCATTCCAGGTGTGGGAGATGTTGGGGGAGGTGAAAAAAACGTATTTTCTGCCATTTTGTTAAGCAACATGAAAAACGTTGAAACAACGTTGTGGAAACGTTTTACAACAACATTATTTGAATGTTGCAGAAAAACGTTCCCTAAACGTTTTAGTTAGGTACTGGACCGACGTATACCAATCAACGTGTTGCGAACTACAAACATTCCACTCAACATTCCGAACTACAAACATTCTAAAGTTGAGCGGAATTTTTGTAGTTCGCAACACGTTGATTGGTATAACGTGTCTCGAAACGGTCTCAAAAAGCTGTCCAAAAGGTGTGTAAAATGTTTCTGAAAGGTGTGTAAAATGTTTCTGAAAGGTGTGTAAAATGTTTCTGAAAGGTGTGTAAAATGTTTCTGAAAGGTGTGTAAAATGTTTCTGAAAGGTGTGTAAAATGTTTCTGAAAGGTGTGTAAAATGTTTCTGAAAGGTGTGTAAAATGTTTCTGAAAGGTGTGTAAAATGTTTCTGAAAGGTGTGTAAAATGTTTCTGAAAGGTGTGTAAAATGTTTCTAAAAGCTGTGTAAAATGTTTCTAAAAGCTGTCAAAAATGTTTCTAGAAACTTATGGTGTCTAAAAACTCTAAAAACGTGTCACAAAAGTGTCGAAGAACTGTGTCATTTTCCTGCCTAGAATGTGTCTAAAACTTGAACACATGATTGATATTGTTGAACACATCTGTTGAACGTGTTACACCTGTTGAATGTCTAAATGGCGTCCAATGTGTCTGATGCATTGAAGCGGCGTTTGAATGTGTTGAATTTGTTCAATCCGTTGAACGGGTTGAAGGTGTGCAATCATTTGTGGCTAATCGCTTGAATCTGCATTGGAGTGTGTTGAACCTCGTGAATGTGTAATGAAAACGTCAACGATGTGTTAAAACTGATGAATGACTTAAACAATGTACAAGTAGAACCTTGTACAAGCTTTTCGATTAACATGTACATTAGGGTGTTTCATATTATAGGTTTAAAATTAAAATATGACATTTTTGTTGACTTTGCTCATGCCCTCATTCCTATTTATATGCAAAGGTTGTCTGCCAATTTTGAGAAAGATCAGGTAATATTTAGAGGTTGCACAGTCTGCACACTTTTGAAATTTTACTCCAGTTCATTTAAGAAAAAGAAGAAGATTTTTTGCAAAATAAAAATTAATAAGACATCGAAAGAATTGTAAAACATTGAACATAACACAATGAAATGAATATAAGCAGTGTGTGCAATGCAGTGTGTGTGCAATGCAATGAATATAAGCAGTGCAGACTATAAGTGTGCAACCTCTAAATATTATTCAATTTGTCTAAAATTTGGCATACGGGTCACTTAGATGAATAGAACCAAGGGGACAAGAAAAGTGACACGAAAATAGCAACTTCGGAAAATTGAAACACCCTACTCTGGAACTTGCCAGCCGCACCCTTACCACGCCCCTCACGCCCTTTCACCCGAGCCCTGGTTGGTTGTTGGCTCTTACCATCTCGCTGCCGCTCCCCGACCTCAACGCCGGCTCCACCCTCTCTCAGGCCTACCTCGTGGCCACCCGACTAGTTTGAGCGAAAACCCAAGAGCAGCGAACGCTGCTGGCAAGCAAGGTGCATTAGCCGAATCGGGGCGCGGGATGGATGCTGCTCAACGAGGTCGATTTGGAGGGTGGGCCGCAAAAGGAACGGGACCTAATCTTATTTCTTTTACACAACGCAGGTATCACTAGTGGAAATGGCCTTACTCTCACACATACTATGACATAACTAATGTTCTAAGGTGGCCTACGTGTTGCTTGTGGAATAACTATGGGGGCGAACCTTTAATGATCAATATGTACACTTCTCAGAACCGCAACAATATTTTAATTAATTAATTATTTTATTAATTATTTTTTGTTGGGCTGTCCCAGATGTCTCATTTCTATCCTACTGTCGTCATTCGATTCTATCCTACGTTCCATCGCTCGGCCATTTTTCGGCCTGATAGTCCGAGACACCGCTGGGGACACGTCTTCCACCTTTCCCTGGGTCGTGTTGTTCCGGTTGTTAGCATCGGCGTGCGCTGCCCGCCGCCCGGCCACCCTCGAACGAAGAAAGAACTGAGGTCCATGCCCATGGAACGGTGGCGCCACCCGGAGGATCGAGCACGGCTTTCACCCTTCGCTCGCCGAGCCTTGGCGTGTCGACCAGCGCAGCACCGCTGTGTGGACGATCACGTACATCTCGCTCGCTCTCTCGTCCCGATAATGATCCTTCCAGAGGTTCACCTACAGAAACCTTGTTACGACTTTTACTTCCTCTAGACAGTCAAGTTCGCTCATCTTTTCGGCGCACCGGCACGTGCTGAGAACAGCCCGTGCACGGGCTGATCCGAGGATCTCACCAAACCGTCCGATCGGTAGTAGCGACGGGCGGTGTGTACAAAGGGCAGGGACTTGATCAACGTGAGCTGATGACTCGTGCTTACTGGGAATTCCTCGTTCGTGGGACACTGTCTCAAGCCCTAGTCCCCATCACGGACGGGGCTCAGCGGTTTACCCGAGCCTGACTGCGAAGGGCAAAGTACACACTGGCCCGTCCAGTGTAGTGCGCGTGGGGCCCCGGACATCGAAGGGCATCACAGACGTGTTATTGCTCCATCTCGCACAGCTTGCAGTCGCTCGTCCCTCTAACAAGTTATTCCGCCGGCCACACCAGGGTCGTGGAACTAGTTAGCGTGGCGGAGTCTCGCTCGTATTAACCAGACGGATCGCTCCACCAACTAAGAACGGCCATGCACCACCACCCACAGAATCGTGAAAGAGCTCTGTCTGTCAATCCTTCTCGTGTCTGGCCCAGGTGAGCTTTCCCGTGTTGAGTCAAATTGAGCCGCAGGCTCCACTCCTGGAGAGTGAAACGGGCCCGTGTCCTGGGATAAGTTAAGACTGTATAAGCTTCACTGTGTGTTCTTCTTCTCCTTCCTGTACACATTGTAAATAAACCAATCTGTTCTTCCTGTCTTTCCTGATTCGACCGTATCAGTCCTTTCCTCCATTGGGTAAGTGTGGCATGATTCGGAACCGCTCAGATCGGGTTTAGTTCCTGTTAACAGCTCGGATCATGGCTCGCTATCGCTCGGTGTTTCCACTTAGAACCGTGATTCGGGCGGGGTTATTTCCTTGCTTCCTGGGAGACGTTGGTAATTAGGTATTAGGAATTCGGCCTACGACCCTACCCAACGCTGACCGGAAGGAACGTCATAGCCCCGGATCGCGTCAGCCAATAAAAGACAAGGGGACTAATCCCCCCCTTGGTAAGGGGAAAGGCCGACGTTGAGATCCGCAACAATATATTATTTATTTATTATTTAAAATAAATTTCATTTTTTTAAAATAATTTTTTTTCAAAAATATCTCGATTTTCTCCATTTTCTAGAACTATAATTTTATAGGGGGGAAGATGCGGCTTCTGAGTTTGTAAAACGATTAGAAAAGGAATGTGTTCGCTTAACAGAGATAATGATAAAAACCAAGAAACCCATGATTCCTCTTACAAAAGAAGAAAAAACAGAATTTGAGCATCCAAATGTCATCTGTCATATTTGTGAGGAGAAAATTGAGGTAATAAAGGTTAGAGATCATCGTCATCTCACTGGTAAATATCGAGGTCCGGCTCATCAAAGTTGTAATCGTAAGATGGACGGTTTGGTGAGATTATCAATTTCCCACTTTCATTCCAGTCCTTCTTCACAACAACGCTCATTATGATACGCATCTATTTATTAATGAACTTTCAAAGACGCCCGGATACATTTCAGCAATTCCTAACACAGATCAGAAATACATTTCATTCACAAAAACAATTCCTTTAGATCCTACAACTAACATCAGGTTTCTTGACACATTTCAATTTATGGCAAGTCCATTATCTACCTTGGCATCAAATATTTAAAAAAACTTTCCATGTCTTTCAGAGTATGTATCAAATCAAAAAGAACTTAAACTCTCATCACAAAAGGGGATATATTCGTATAGTATGGGATCCACAGACTCAAAAGCTCAATAAAATGGGTTGGACCTGACATGGCATGCTATACTTTTTGTTTGTGTTTTTCTATTAATTTGGACATTAAGGTCCGCTGAATGAGAGGTCTGCTCTGCCGGAAACCTTGCGAAAAAAAATTGTGGCCATTTTTGTATATGCAGCCGTTATTTTTTGACCGAAAAATGTGAAAGATGTTTTTTTTTTCTTAAAATCCTCAGTGGGTTGTGTAGGCTGTCAATAAATGCATCCCAAATACACAGACCACATGTGTTGACAACATCAAGTTGAGAAATACACTTACAAAACCTTTCCAAATGATTTAGAATCATTTTTATGCAAAAGCACCTCTGTTTTTTTTTGCATTTTTTCATTATTTTCATCTTTACTTCATTAGTAATCAACTATGCCCTGAGTTATGACATCAGGCAATGTGTCATTCTTTTCACCAAACATTATAGTCATTCCACAGTCAACATTCTGAAAATCAAACCAAAATCAATGGATCTGTGGTGATTTTATTGCCCTTACGCTAAAACATCACAGACATACCGTATATTTAGCATCATGGTAGTTTATGTCCATTTTATTAAACATCCTGGCCAAGGCATCTTTTTAATTTTAACAGAACCCTGTGCCCCCAAAGAAAATACTTGTAACACAAGAAATACAAAACAGCAAAATGATTTTTTAAACAAAATGTACACAGGATGACAAGCCAACAAAACAATGATCGTTATGCAGCTGAATTTGGATAGATTTAGTGACCATTTCCAGTGACCATTAGTGACCAGTATGTAGAAAAAATGAAATTAAACTTTAACTGAACAAAAAAATTGAACATAACAAAATAAAAAATTACTGGCAACAACGTCTGTAATCTCACATGAAATTAACATTGCACTGAACAAAATCTATATATATAAAACTGTGTGTGTGTGTGTGTGTGTGTGTGTGTGTGTGTGTGTGTGTGTGTGTGTGTGTGTGTGTGTGTGTGTGTGTGTGTGTGTAATGTTACCGATAGACTCCTAAACGGAGAGGCTCACATACTTGATATTTGGCACAGACATGGCCATTGAGCCTGGGAAGAACATGGCCGACCTAAAAAATTATTTCATAATATTTTTTTACCATATTTTTACATCACGCATTTCAGCGAGGAATATTATGCACGGAATCTGACCGGTCGCAGAGCAGCGCGCTGATTCGCTCAGAGCGATCACGTGATGTTCCTTGCCGCCATTAACTCAGTTACGCGTTCGCACATATTTCAGAGCGAAAAGCGATTGCGTTTTTTCACATTTCAGCGAGGAACATTGCCATTCACACCACAAAGGTTTTGGTAATGTTGGAGTTTACGGGCGTAAAATGGATAGGTGGTTGTAATGTCGGAGTTTACGGGCGTAAACTGGATAGGTGGTTGTAATGTCAGAGTTTACGGGCGTAAACTGGATAGGTGGTTGTAATGTCGGAGTTTACGGGCGTAAACTGGATAGGTGGTTGTAATGTCGGAGTTTACGGGCATAAACTGGATAGGTGGCTGCCTTCAAACCAACTGCCTTGACGAATGCTTTGTCGAGTCTTACAGGTAGAGCAGTACCATGTCTTCCCGTCTGATACATCACCACGAGTAATAAAACCACAATGGACATTACATCGAGGGCAAATACAATAATTCTTGATGAGTCTGCGACGTGCACACCACTTAATAATGTCAGGTATTAGAGCCAAAGAAGTGATATTTTGATTAATACCTGACATTATTAAGTGGTGTGCACGTCGCAGACTCATCAAGAATTATTGTATTTGCCCTCGATGTAATGTCCATTGTGGTTTTATTACTCGTGGTGATGTATCAGACGGGAAGACATGGTACTGCTCTACCTGTGAGACTCGACAAAGCATTCGTCAAGGCAGTTGGTTTGAAGGCAGCCACCTATCCAGTTTACGCCCGTAAACTCCGACATTACAACCACCTATCCAGTTTACGCTGGGTAAACTCCGACATTACAACCACCTAACCAGTTTACGCCCGTAAACTCCGACATTACAACCACCTATCCAGTTTACGCCCGTAAACTCCGACATTACCTAGTTTTTTTTTCTTTCATCTTTAGATCCATATTTCTTTTCAGCGAGGAATATTACACACGGAATCTGAATCGGTGGCAGAGCAGCGCGCTGATTCGCGCGCTGATTCGCGCTCATTGATGACGATCACGATCACGTGATGACGTGATCACGAATGATGTTCGTGACGCGATCACGTGATGTTCCTTGCCACCATAAACTCACAGCAAGTAGCATAGATTTTAGCATGATTAGCATTTAGCATGATTTAGCATGATTAGCATGATTTAGCATAGATAGCATGTTTCACATAGATTTTTTTCCAGCGAGGAATATTATACACGGATTCTGACCGGTGGCAGAGCAGCGCGCTGATTCGCTCAGAGCGATCACGTGATGTTCCATCCCCGCCGCCAGTTGGCTTCACTTTTCACGGAGTATGAGCGTTATATATATTTTCAATTCAGTGCACCCGACTCGCTCACGTACTTGATTTGTGGCATAGACATGGCCATTGGGCCTTCACGATGTAATTTGTGCGAGGCTTTTGTCCGAGTGAGCTTGAGTCAAGAGGGCGAATGTACGGGTTGGGAATGTACGGGTCTCCCTTCCCCCACCCGGCAACGCCGGTACTGGAGGGCGTCACAGGATCGGTGAGTCTCCAAAATCCGCTTCGTGCTGTTGCGAAGATTCAGGATGATGTCGCGATTGTTGTGCTGCTCTCCGACCATGAGAACTGCAACGTCATTGTTGACTGGCCCTCCCCTTCCCTCCCCCTTCCCCCTCCCCCTCCACCCTACCCACTCCCCTCCCCCTCCCTTTTCCCCCTCCCCCTCCACCCTACCCCTTCCCCCCCCCTCCCCCTCCACCCTACCCCTTCCCCCTCCCCTCCCACTCCTCCCATCCCTCCCCCTCCCCCCCCTCTCCTCCTCCCCCTCCCCCCCTCTCCTCCTCCCCCTCCCCCCCCTCTCCTCCTCCCCCTCCCCCCCTCTCCTCCTCCCCCTCCCCCCCTCTTCTCCCTCACGTTTATACACGGAATGCCGGGTACTTCCCCCCCTCTCCTCCCCTCCCCCCCCGTTCCCCTCCCCTCCCCCGCCCGGCAATGCTGGGTACTTCTGCTAGTAACTTATAATGTGTAATGCATGTCACTGTCTTCGAGTGCGAGTTCAATCGTTGAACATTTGTTGGGGTCCCCGGTGCAGAGACATGCGATGACACACTTCACATTGGCTCTCGCACAGGAGCATCCTCGGGCACACATGCTTTTCTTGCAGTGACAGTATTTGGTGCGTTTGAATTCTGCAGGTTTTGCCTCCTTCAGCATCATGGTTGCCACCAACTCATTGACAAGCTCTCTGCCAAAGTCAGTGGCAGCAGGGTAGGTTGGCTGAAACATGTGTGCTCGCTTGCATACAGCCAACTGATGCAGGGCTCGGCGAAGGTGTAACTGGAAGGCATCTTCGATAGGTGGAAGGCAACGCATGTCTCCTTTGATGTTACCAAAGAGATGGGCTCGCAGTGCATCCAAATTACCACCGAAGTCACTCCTCTCATACAGTGACACCATGTATCGCCTAGCTGCTGTCACAACATCTTCCTGAACATCCAGGCTTTCTTCAGGGTCACCGTATCTGCACAGGGGCAGGTCTGCCAGGTGATCAACGGCAGTTTTGTAGGCATGCCTTTTTGCTCTTCTGTAGAGATAGCTCACTGTGTCACATCCAGTCAGTATGTAGGTGCTGAGGAGCATGGATGTAAGATCTGCAGCTTCAACATCATACTTCACTGCCAGGGCTTTGGCGATTGCATGAGCAGGTAGGTAGATATCCATCTTCTTCACCCACAGCTCCTGCAGGCCATCCAGGTGTGTGATGTAGTATATGCACATCATGATCATGTCTGTGTCAGTAGCCACCACTACAGCCCGTTTGTGGTGCAGATGTTGTACTGAGTATGCAATGTGGGCAAACATCCTGGTATCTGCCTCCACATGCTTCTCACAGGACAGTTCTGGAAGCTCAACCTGACAATCTGCTGACAACAGGACAGTGCGACCAGGATCACAGAAGATTCCACCAAGAATAAGTGTGCATCCTGCAGGAAGTGACTTGTTCTGAGCTGCCCATGCTTCTCCCATGTAGTTCAACAGGTTTGCTTTATTCAGTGGATTGTGAACGAAGCCTTTCCATTCGGGTACGGCGAGAGTATCGTGTGGCTTGTACTCGTTCATCTTGCTGGGGCAGGTCTTCATTCTCTTCTCTCATTCCTCACCTTTCAGATTTTCAGCTGGGGAGACATCATATCGATCACCAACAAAGTGGATGCAGTCACAGTTGTCTTTTGTAGTTTGGGCATAGTTAAAATAAAGTTTGAGCCTTACTGACACCAAATAACTTTTTTTTTAAAACATTAAACTACATTCTTGCATGGGTTTACTGCCCAGTTTCGCCTTCCGTGACAGGTATACGGCAAGTTTAGCAGTGGCGGTTAGAAACCAAATACAATAGAAATAGGTTCATTTTTGGGAGGAAACCCAAAGATGTAAGCCTTCAAAGAAAAGGTAATTTGCAATTTATGGGAAATAAAATTTAACCAATAAAACAAAGGAGAAAGTCTTTCACAATGAATGAAGGCATGAAACAAGTCTTCCCTTTCCAGACAAAAGGGGCAACAGCCAGAAATGGGGGGGGGGGGGGAGGAAGACGAATAACAGCATTGGAAGGAACAATCCAGTGGGCCAAAGGCCCCTGGAGGTCACCTGTTCTTTTAGATACAAGTCCAGCATACATTGTATCCCATAAAGGCTCAGAGGGGGGACCGGGAGGCAAGAGTCCTTTCCACCGGGAAACCCCAGTTAGAGGTGGGTCAATGAGAAGTAGTTTAACACAAGACCTATAGATGCTCTTGCTACTCATTGTGTGGAAGGGGAGTGACCCTGTACTCATGGGGGGCAGATGATTTGGGGTAAAAGACACAATTAATTCTGGTACTGTGGGCTCAGGCTCTGCATCCTGAGTCCAATGTAGGCCTAGCTGGTGGCCTCTTCGGATCACCGCTCTTCATACGTTCCCGATTAACCTATTGGACCGAACACCTGTTAGGTCTGCCAGCTCGTTCGTAGTTTCCAACCGTATCCAGAGTCATGCCAGAGATGGCACACTTTTAAAATGTTGGCAGAAATCGCGACTCCTTGGGATATCGGGGAAAAGTGGATTTAAAAAATAAAGGCAAATGTGCAAACATGTTAATGCCATATGAGTCTGTTTGACGACTTATCGAAACGCCCTGCCAGGTGTTCAAGAAGCTCTGATGAAAGACAGGAAGCAGAGATGCATCAACGTGTCGTAGGTTGGTCAAAAACAGTTCCTGACAGTAACCGAGCCTCCCAGCTCATCAAAGAATAGAGCAGGCCAAGGGCTTGCCTGGTAAGTGCTCTGCAAAAAGCAAGCGTTGGATGGAGCAGATGGCGGAAGGCGAACAGGCGGCATTTTATGTCAACGAGACCATGACCACCCTCGGCCAAGGGACAACATATGGCGCTGGGCCAGTGGTAGCCTCCCCCCAAAAAAAAATCCACTAGTTTTCTCTGAATAGCTTGAAGCAAAACCTCCAGTGGTTGCAGGCAGATGAATCGGTGCCACAAAAGGGTAGTGACTAGGTTGTTGACAACAAGCACACAACCTTTATAGGAGAGCTGGGGTAGAGGTCTTTTCCATCGGCTCAAATGCTTATCCACCTGGTCAATGATCCCCTCCCAATTGTTTTGGACATAGTGAGGAGGACCGAGGAAAACGCCCAAATACTTGATGCCATCGTTTTCCCACACTAGCTCTGCAGGAAGGGGGGATGATGGTAATAACGGTGGCATGGGTAAGTCATTGTTGGGAAAAGGGAACCATAGAGCCTTGCTTTTCCTCCAATTGCATCTTAATGATGAGGCAAGGTTGAAGTCCAACAAGCACTTTTCCAAGGCGTCACTATCACATTTTCTTTTTATGAAGACACATACGTCGTCGGAATATGCAGACACGGTCAAATGCGGGTGTCCTGGAGAAAGAACAAGTCCAGGGATATCTTTACTGAGAGCGATTAAGAGAGGTTCCAAAGCGAGAGCAAATAAATAGACCTGAAAGTGGACAACCTTGCCTTACCCCTCTCAACCTTTATGGGTGGGCAAAATTTGTTGTTAACTTTGATCAAGCTAGAGATGTTTGAATATAACAAAGCTATGCAGGCTCTAAAATTAGCACCGAGCCCACAAGCTTGCAACACATGGCACAAAAACTCATGATCAATACTATCAAAGGCCTTTGCAAGGTCAAGAAACACCAATCCAAAATCCTCCGACACATTTACCGGTTTTAAAATCTCTGATTAGGAATATGTTGTCGTAGATGGATCTGCCAGGAATGCTGCAACTTTGAACAGGTTAGACCAGATCACCAATAACTGTATTCAACCCAGTTCGCAAGGACCTTGGAAAACAGTTTGTAATCCATGCACAACAAAGAGATCGGACGCCAGTTTGACAGGTGTCGGAGATCGCTGGTCTTTGGTAACAGGCAGAGTACTGCTCTTCTAAAACTGAGCAGTAATTCTCTGAATAAAAGAGACGCATCCTGAACGTTGAGCAGCTCTGGGCCCAAAATGTCCCAGAATGGCAGAAATTTTTTTGGCGGGTAGGCCATCGATGCCTGGGGCCTTTCCCGACTCCATCTCAGCAAGCACACCGGGTAACTCGGGAAGGGTAATTGGAGCATCCAGTTCCAGCCGTTGGGCCTCAGCCACAGAAGGAAGATGAGAGGTCAAAACATTCATCATTTCGTGAGAAACTGTTTTGGCCTTGAAAAGATCAGAAAAGAAATCGATTACATTTAATCTTATATCACTCGGATTAGTAAGGATTTTCCCCCCTGGGTCCAAAACCGAAGATATAAGTCGTGTTGGTTTATCTGCAGTTTCTAGATGAAAGAAAGACTTAGTTGGGGTATCTGAAACCTTGATATTCTGTATTCTTAGCCTAACCAGTGTGTCCGCTGCTTGAGGGAAGCTGCTGCAGTTCGTGAGGGAATGTCAGAGGGACACTCGAACACTTGTGCACCGGAAATGGCGCCGCCCATGACCGCCTTCTTTGCAGCACCAGCGAGATTGCTTAGCTCTGGTGCTCTTCGCTTTTTAGAATACACTACAGATTCTTCATTCATGGGTTCGGGAAAGGGGGCAATGCTAGTTGTGTCAGTCACATCGGTGGGTGTCATCACATTGGAATCAGAGAGCACCGGTGTGTCAGTCACATCGGTGGGTGTCATCACATTGGAATCAGAGAGCACCGGTGTGTCAGTCACATCGGTGGGTGTCATCACATTGGAATCAGAGAGCACCGGTGTGTCAGTCACATCGGTGGGTGTCATCACATTGGAATCAGAGAGCACCGGTGTGTCAGTCACATCGGTGGGTGTCATCACATTGGAATCAGAGAGCACCGGTGTGTCAGTCACATCGGTGGGTGTCATCACATTGGAATCAGAGAGCACCGGTGTGTCAGTCACATCGGTGGGTGTCATCACATTGGAATCAGAGAGCACCGGTGTGTCAGTCACATCGGTGGGTGTCATCACATTGGAATCAGAGAGCACCGGTGTGTCAGTCACATCGGTGGGTGTCATCACATTGGAATCAGAGAGCACCGGTGTGTCAGTCACATCGGTGGGTGTCATCACATTGGAATCAGAGAGCACCGGTGTGTCAGTCACATCGGTGGGTGTCATCACATTGGAATCAGAGAGCACCGGTGTGTCAGTCACATCGGTGGGTGTCATCACATTGGAATCAGAGAGCACCGGTGTTTCAGTCACATCGGTGGGTGTCATCACATTGGAATCAGAGAGCACCGGTGTGTCAGTCACATCGGTGGGTGTCATCACATTGGAATCAGAGAGCACCGGTGTGTCAGTCACATCGGTGGGTGTCATCACATTGGAATCAGAGAGCACCGGTGTGTCAGTCACATCGGTGGGTGTCATCACATTGGAATCAGAGAGCACCGGTGTGTCAGTCACATCGGTGGGTGTCATCACATTGGAATCAGAGCGCCGGGGTGTCGGAAGGTACGGCCGGGGTGTCGGAAGGTACGGCCGGGGTGTCGGAAGGTACGGCCGGGGTGTCGGAAGGTACGGCCGGGGTGTCGGAAGGTACGGCCGGGGTGTCGGAAGGTACGGCCGGGGTGTCGGAAGGTACGGCCGGGGTGTCGGAAGGTACGGCCGGGGTGTCGGAAGGTACGGCCGGGGTGTCGGAAGGTACGGCCGGGGTGTCGGAAGGTACGGCCGGGGTGTCGGAAGGTACGGCCGGGGTGTCGGAAGGTACGGCCGGGGTGTCGGAAGGTACGGCCGGGGTGTCGGAAGGTACGGCCGGGGTGTCGGAAGGTACGGCCGGGGTGTCGGAAGGTACGGCCGGGGTGTCGGAAGGTACGGCCGGGGTGTCGGAAGGTACGGCCGGGGTGTCGGAAGGTACGGCCGGGGTGTCGGAAGGTACGGCCGGGGTGTCGGAAGGTACGGCCGGGGTGTCGGAAGGTACGGCCGGGGTGTCGGAAGGTACGGCCGGGGTGTCGGAAGGTACGGCCGGGGTGTCGGAAGGTACGGCCGGGGTGTCGGAAGGTACGGCCGGGGTGTCGGAAGGTACGGCCGGGGTGACGGAAGGTACGGCAGGGGTGACGGAAGGTACGGTAAAATACCTCAAATAATGAAAAGACCCCAAAGACCGAAAAGATCCCGAAGACCCAAAAGACCCCGAAGAGCCAAAAGACCCCGAAGACTGAAAAGACCCCGAAGACTGAAAAGACCCCGAAGACTGAAAAGACCCCAAAGACTGAAAAGACCCCAAAGACTGAAAAGATCCCAAAGACTGAAAAGACCCCAAAGACTGAAAAGACCCAGAAGACTGAAAAGACCAGAAGACTGAAAAGACCCAGAAGACTGAAAAGACCCCAAAGACCCAAAAGGCCTCGAAGACACAAAAGACCCCAAAGACACAAAAGACCCTAAATACCCTTAAAGACCCTGTAGACCAAAACACCCAAAAGACCCTTAAAAGGGGAACCCAATTTTTATTTCTTCTGCAAACCATTGACAAATCAATCACAGTATAATTTGAAGGGGATTTTATTTTATTTGTGAATCACAAAGTGCCGACAAAAGCCCAGGAGTGTCGATTTTCGAGTTTGCCAGTGACATCACATTGTGAACTCACTGTGATCCTGCTAGCGACAGTACATAGAGACAGTGCATTCCGAGCTGCTCGGATTCCGATAATGATTGGGGATGTTGGAGGGGGCGGGGTGTGTGGGATGATCGTGGATATTGTTAGCTAGGGTGATTATTGTTGGGGGATGGTGTGGGGTGGTCGTGAGTATCGTTAGTTACAGAGATATTTGATGGAGGATTGTGTAGTGGTGGTGAGGGGTGGTCTTGAGTATTGTTGGCTAGGGTGACGGTTGTAGGGGGATTGTGAGGGCATGGTGGAGGGGCAGCTGGGGGGTGGGGAGGGGGGGGGGAGGAAGAGAGTGTCGGTTGGTCGTGGGTGCTGTTAGCTAGGGTGGTGGTTGATGGTTTGTTTGTTTCTTTGTTTTGGAAAATTGGGATGCCTCAAAACCCAAGGCCACCCAAGTTGAACAGAGATGGTGTGGGATGGTCGTGAGTATTGTTAGCTGGGGTTATAGTTGATAGGGGGTTGTGAGAGGATGGTGGAGGTGAGGAAAGAGAGTGTTGTGGGGTTGTCATGGGTATTGCTAGCTGGGGTGACAGTTGAAGGGGGATTTTGAGGAGAGTGTGGAGGGGAGGTTGGCGGGGGAGGTGTGGGGTTGTCGTGGGTATTGCTGGCTAGGGTAAAGGTTGAAGGGGATTTTGAGGAGATGGTGGAGGGGAAGGTGGGTGGGGGTTGGGGGGGGGGAGATGTGGGGTTGGCGTGGGTATTGCTAGCTCAGGTGACGGTTGAAGGGGGATTTTGAGGAGATGGTGGATGGTAGGTGTGGGTAGGTGTGAGGTTGTCATGGGTATTGCTATCTCGGGTGACGATTGAAGGGGGATTTCGAGGAGATGGTGGAGGGGGGTAGGTGTGGGGTTGTCATGGGTATTGCTAGCTAGGGTGACGATTGAAGGGGGATTTTGAAGGGAGGGTGGGGAGAGGTGTGGGGTTGGCGTGGGTATTGCTAGCTCGGGTGACGATTGAAGGGGGATTTTGAGGAGATGGTGGATGGTAGGGTGGTGGGGAGTAGGTGTGGGGTTGTCATGGGTATTGCTAGCTCGGGTGACGATTGAAGGGGGATTTTGAGAAGATGGTGGAGGGGGGGGGGCGAGATGTGCGGTTGTCGTGGATATTGTTAGCTAAGGTGACGGTTGAAGGGGGATTTTGAGGAGATGGTGGAGGGTAGGGTGGAGGGGAGGGTGAAGGGGAGGTGTGGGGTTATCTTGGGTGTTGTTGGTTGGGGTGATGGTTGATGGGAGTTTGTGAAGAGATGGTGGAGGGGAGGAAAGAGGTTGGTGTGGGGTAGTCGGAAGTATTATTAGCTAGTGTGACTGTTGAAGGGGGATTTTGGGGAGATGGTGGAGGGGAGGGGGCGAGGTGTGGGGTTATCATGGGTATTGCTAGCTCGGGTGACGATTGAAGGGGGATTTTGAGGAGATGGTGGAGGGTAGGGTGGAGGGGGGTAGGTGTGGGGTTGTCATGGGTATTGCTAGCTAGGGTGACGATTGAAAGGGGATTTTGAAGGGAGGGTGGGGGGAGGTGTGGGGTTGGCATGGGTATTGCTAGCTCGGGTGACGATTGAAGGGGGATTTTGAGGAGATGGTGGAGGGGAGGATGGTGGAGGGGAGGGTGGGGGGGAGATGTGTGGTTGTCGTGGATATTGTTAGCTAAGGTGACGGTTGAAGGGGGATTTTGAAGGGAGGGTTGGGGGAGGTGTGGGGTTGGCGTGGGTATTGCTAGCTCGGGTGACAGTTGAAGGGGGATTATGAGGAGATGGTGGAGGGGGGGAGGAGGTAAATGTGGTTTGGTCGTGGGTGTTGTTACCTAGGGTGACGGTTGATGTTTGTTTGTTTTCTGGAAAATTGAGATGCCTCAAAAACCAAGGCCACCTAAGTTGAACAGAAAACCAGCAATCTATCTATAATTCCAGCAATCTGTGTGTGTGTGTGTGTGTGTGTGTGTGTGTGTGTGTGTGTGTGTGTGTGTGTGTGTGTGTGTGTCTGTGTGTCTGTGTGTGTGTTTGTTTGTCTGTGACCGCTGTTTCTCGACAACCACGGGTCCGATATACTTTAAACTTGCCAGGTATATTGCTGGGGACCCGAGGATGTGCCTTTTCAAGGTTTCATATTGTTGCGAATATGGAATTTGGCCTCCATATCCGCTTGTAAATATTCCCCTATTTTCTCCGATACTCCCCAACTCTCCCTTACCCCATTCCCTAGTCCCATTGTCTGTAAACAACACCCATTAGAGCCGATCTTCCCCTTCATCCCCCCATTAAATGTCGTGCCCAGGTCCCCCGCACCACACGTAGACAATTATAGGACATCTTGCTAGTTATTCTTAATCTATGTCAGTTAAGGACTTGTTTCCATTAATTATGACTCTTCGTTGCACCAGAATGTGATTATATAGCACCTGTTAGGAAGTTTAGGACCTCCCCATACCTCTCCGCATCTCTTCCCCATGAAGAAGCGCCAACTACAACAACAACAACAAAAGAGGGGGGCGGCGCGGTGACGGCATGGGGAGTGGGCGTCCTCCTTCCGGCTCGGTTAGCCACCATTGACCACGCGCTCCACGGGGTTACCACGAAGGGGCTCCCTGTCGGCCCCTCGTCAAGGGCGGAGCCGGTAACCCCCGCACCCAATGAGAAGCCATGGGCCGATGCCATCTGGGGCGGCGCTAACGAGCCGAGGGCGTGTCACTCCCCGCCGGATATATACGCGGCCCCGCGCCGGACGTGACGAGAGATGCGCCCCGAGCTTGGAAGGAAAAGACGCCACCCTCCCGAGCGCTGAGCGACCTCCCCAGCTTGAGACCAAAGTCGCGACCCACAAGCGCTGTGATACCTTCACGCATCTCTGGACACCACCGTACGTGATTCTGTCCCTGAGCCAGGTGCACCTGAGCCATCGCGACCTGCCTCCCCTTTTCATCAACCCCCGTGTGAGTCAGCATTTTGTCCCGTGTGTCTGTCGTCTGTCCGGGGATAATATAAGAGTGTGTCTAAGTGCCTGTCTTCCTGTAATATACCTCTAGCCCCTGTAATCTAACCTTTTTCCGTACGAATATACTTGAGAATCGAAACCCTGGTGTCGTATTGTGTCATTATAACCCAGCCGGGTGTCTTCTCTTTCCTATTGAGCCAGCGTAGCGCGATTAGTCAACATTCGGGCACAATCGGGTAACTTGTACGGATACGGCGGCCATCCCGCTCGGCCCACCATACCATCAAAGTCGTATCTGTAACAATTGGTGTCGGGAGTGAGATTCGAGGCCCGACCAAATTTTGAAGGAAAAAAAAAACGAATAGAGGAAAAAAAAAATTTGGTCAAAATTTGGAGCGGCCGAAATTTGTTTTGTTTTACGAAACTCGAATTTTGCAAGTCGCGCTATGGCGGATCAAGACGGCTGGGGTCCGGTAGGGGAGAGTGAGGTAGGGTCGATCCAGGACCAAAATGAGGGACAGGAGGAGAGCGAAGCAGTGAGGGCGGCAGGTTCGCAAAATAGCGCCGTCACGCACGAAGAAGCGGGCGCGCAAAATGGCGCCTCGCTGATCACCGCGCCAGCGACCGTGGCAGCGCCCCCGATGGATTGGGGCCTTTTTTTCATACAAATGAAGGCCCTTATGGCCCAGAATAGCGAGAAAATGAGGGAGGAAACGAGGGCTAATAATGAGCGATTGGGTGAGCGGTTGGGAAACCGGATGGATGCTCAGGGTGAGCGATTGGAGGGCCAAATGGGGGTAATGAGGGACGAAGCGAGGGGTACCAGTGAGAAGTTAGACAATAATTTTGAGGAGTTAGACAAGAAAATTGAGAAGTTAGACAATAATTTTGAGGAGTTAGACAAGAAAATTGAGAAGTTAGACAATAATTTTGAGGAGTTAGACAACGGGATAAAAGAAGTAAAGAATGGGTTAACGGGGGTAGAAAACAGAATGGCCGCTCAAGAGAATCAAATGGAAGGGATGCAAAGAGGGTTAGAGGGGTTAGAAAACAGTATGGAAGGCAAATTGAGGGACATGAGGGACCAAGCGGAAAGGGAAGTTAAACAAATGGAGCAGCAGATAGAGGGGGTCAGAATGGGGGTAGAAACCAAACTGGATGCTCACAGGGAGGAAATGGAGCAGATGAGGGTGGCATCTGGGCAGGAGATGCAAGTGATGGGAGAGGAGATCAGAAGAGGAGTGAGTGAGGAGGTCGGAGGAGTGCGCGAGGAGGTGAGGCACTGTGAGGAGCACATGGAAAAGGAGGTGAGAAAGGCGACTGTAAAGTTACAAGGGGGCATAGAGGACCTGACGCAGGAGGTGGAGCAGCTGACGGTGGGACAGACGGAGTTAGTGGAGCAGGTTCAAAGGAACACTGCGGTATTAGGAGGTTTAAAGGCGACACAGAAAGAACTAAAAGATGACTTGGTAGCGACGAAGAGGGAATGTCAGATGGTACGTGAGGGACTGACAACGAGGTTGGACGAGGTCATAGAGGTAATGGAGACGAAGGACCGGCAGGTGAGGACGCACCTGGAAACGGTCAAGGTAGCCTTGGAGGACGAGCTTGAGGAGACGTACCGGGGAATAAAAGAGGTGAAGCACAAATTAGAAGAAGTGGAAGAAGGGATGAGCGAAATTAAGAAGCGACGGAGAGGGGATAAGAAAGAGATAAAAGAGGAGATAAAAGAATTGGTCCAAAGTCTGTGTTTGGATCGTGATGATGTGCTCATTAACCGGATGAGGGATTCGCAGGTGATGGAGGAGAAGCGAAGAGGAAGAGGACCCGGTGTAAGTGGTGACCAATATGGTCGTGCGTATGATGCGCCAGGTGATTTAAGAGGCTTGGGGGTCGAGATAGACCCGGGTGTTCGTGAAAGGCCGTTGGTGAGGTGTGTGACAGGTCTGGTGTGCGAAAGAGGAGGTGTGCGAGAAAGTCCGACTCTGGGGTGTGTGAGGAAAAAGTGTGTGCCCAGGAGTGAGGGTGTTGGCGAGAATGAGTCGGTCGTAGCGCGTGTGCGAGGGAGCACATGGAAGCGTGGTGTGGTGAGTGTTACAGAGGGTGTGACGGGAGAGTGTGCGCAGGAGTGTGCGCGAGAAAGGTGTGTGACGGACAGGTGCATGAGGAAAGAGTGCGCTGTCAGAAGTAAGGAAGAGTGTCCACCTGTGGTGAGTGTTACAGAGGGTGTAACGGGAGAGTGTGCGCGAGAAAGGTGTGTGACGGACAGGTGCATGAGGAAAGAGTGCGCTGTCAGAAGTAAGGAAGAGTGTCCACCTGTGGTGAGTGTTACAGAGGGTGTAACGCAAGAGTGTGCGCGAGGAAGGTGTGTGACGGACAGGTGCATGGGGAAAGAGTGCGCTGTCAAAGGCAAGGAAGAATGCACACCTGTGGTGAGTGTTACAGAGGGTGTAACGCAAGAGTGTGCGCGAGGAAGGTGTGTGACGGACAGGTGCATGAGGAAAGAGTGCGCTGTCAAGAGTAAGGGTGAGTGCGCTGTCAAGAATGGAGGTGAAAGTAGTGGGAGTGACATGGAGCGTGAGTTAGTTGTGACAGGTGAACGAGGATGTACACCTGGGATGGAAGGATGCACACCTGGAATGGTAGAGCGTGAGTGGGAATGCACGCTGGAGTTGGTGGTGAGGCACGTGAGTGGGTGTGCGAATGAGGGCACACCTGTGATTGTCACAGAGGAGGTGACCGAGGAGGGGGCGCGAAGAGGTGTTTTGGTGAGGTGTGCGAGCAACGAATGTGTGCCAAAGTGTTCGGTGGTCAGGTGCGTGACCAAGGCTGTGAGTGGAATGGGTGTACCTGGGTGTGTAAGGAAAGGTAGCATGGGCACGGCTGGATGTGTGAGCAAGGAACGGGCTGCGGGGTGTAAGCGTCCAGGTGAAGCATCGACGTTAGACGGGATAGAGTTTAGAACGACTTATAGCCGAATCGGGCCCTCGGTGCGTGCTGGGCCTCGCTTTGAACGGCCGCGTCTGTGCTCCACTAGGCGGAGCGGGCGGCCCGATAGAAAGAGTCGTCATGGCGACCACTTTTTGTTGAGGAATTCCGGCAGGTCGAGATCGGGACATTGGATGGTTCCGTGCCGAGAAGGTGCGTGGGATCTCGGCACGGGTAAGCCCCCGTCCCTGCACCGAGTGCCGGACGCATCCAGCCGCTGGCACAAAACAACCAGCATCCATTGCTTGGCTTTACGAAGCCGGGCTTTGGACAGGGATTGGCGCACCGAGAGGTATTAGTGAGTCGACTGGGTGATGAGGTTAGTGTTTTGGACCCAAAATTAGAGAAAAACAAAATTTGATGATTGGCAAGGGATTGGCAGTAGTGATTGGCAGATGATGGGTAGTGATTGGCAAATTTTTGATTTGTTGAAATTTGATGTGCAAAATTGGTAGTGAGAGACCCCCGATGTGGTGGGATGGCATCCCTGCCACCCTTCCCATGAGGGGGGCAAAGGAGCAATAGTTTATGGGGTGTATGGCAGTGAAAACTAGCCCGGGTGGGTTAGGTTATATTGATAGGGATCTAGAGAAGATGACCTTAGGTGACTTTAAGTTTAGTTAGTGACTGATACCTGTAGTAGGGACACAGGTAGATTAGTGTGGATGATAATGACGTGGGAGCGCAATAGTTTAAAGGGACGACTGGGAAGCGCAAGTTTCAGAAGGGAGTAGTTAGCTGAGATGATGCCGTGTGTGTGAGAATTGAACAGGTGTGATTGCACAGGTGTGCAACTGGACAGGTGTGTGGAGCAGTGTATGAGTAGTGAGTGTGTGGATCAGCGCGAATGCGCTTGGGGAGAGAAGGGTGCAGGTGGCACCAGGTGTGAGAGCACAGGTGTGCAGGTACAGGTGTGTGGAGAGAGTTGGAGTAAGTGGTATGGAGTGGTGTGCGTGGTGCGAAGGTGTGGATGGGGGAAGAGTGGACCCCTTTCACGAGTACCCGGGGCGGGTAGTGTAAGTGTTAGGTAGAGGGTGCAGGTAAATTGTGGTTGGATATTGGCATTTGTGGTGCGGTTGCAGAATGGTGTTGTGAATGGGTGCATTAGTGTTGTGGAAATGGCTGGGCGTGTAGCCTGTTAGTGTGTGTAGTTGGTTGGGCACTCCACCACTGTGAGGATGTCGGCCAGGTGAGGCCGCAGGTGGGCTCTGGGAGCCGGTAGTTGTGAGTGGGTGCCTGAGGATCCCGGGTGTGGATCGGGCAGCCCAGTGCCAGAGAGGGCACGGAGTGGGGAGAGAGCCAGAGGGCCTTCCCCAGGTAGTTAGGTTAGGGTAAGGAGCAGGTAAGCTCGGAGGCAACTGCAGTGGTGGAGGTGTGCAGGTGGGTAGACCCACTGGGAGAGGTACACGTCGCAGCCCAGAAATTGTACGAGGGCACCGGGAGATGAATCGGGGGAGTGAGACCCCAAATTGAAGAGCACCACAGTTTGGCCAATGGGAATTGGTTTTTAGAACCCATAGTGTAAGAGGGCCAATGGTTTGGCCGGAGAAAGACCCCGGGTAGTGTAAAGTTGTTAAAGTCATTTAGGAGATAGTTAGGATTGATGAACCTGTCGCACCATACGCAGCCACTTGCCTGTGGTGATGATGATGACTCCACACCTGTGTTTTCTTTGTTTGTTGCAGGAAATGAGATTGCTGTGAGGATTTGTGAGACGCATCACGACGTGGATGAGACATTGGGGTGATTCCATCTCTCCCTCCCTAGGAGGGACTGATGATGAATTGGTGATGGCAAATTTTGATGTTCAGTTGGAGATGGCAAATTTTGATGAGAGTTGAAAATGGCAAATTTGATTGGTTAGGAGGGAGAGAAGACGAATTTGGTATATGGGAGGAACGGGGAAGACAGTAGGGATGTTTGTTGATTTGTAAAGTAGATGTTTATGAGTAGTGTTGTGTTGTGTGGATGCAGTAAGGGGTAAGGGAGGGGCCATGTAGGTTACCTGGTGGGGGGGGGGCGTACGATAGGAACGTACCTGTCTCACCTGGTTCCCATGTGCCCCCAGTGTGCATTACCTTATATTGCGTGCACTTTTGCGCCCTTACCACCTTACTCACTTGTTTCTTCTTTTGTCTCCCACCTCCGAGGATCTGGCTTTGGGGTAGAGAGAGAGGAGAGAGAGGTGCTGGCTGCGCAGTTGTGGGCCTGCACTTTCGCTGTTCGCTGCCTGGATCGGTACACCATATGGACCGCAATGTTTGTGGCCACCCACAATGGACCGCAGTTCGTTTGCGGCCAAGCACCACCCGGGGATGGACCTATGGATCAACGTGGCACCTATGCCATACAGGTGAACCACTAATAGTTAACACCACCAAGTGCACCACAAGAAGAGCAAGAGACACCTGCAGGGTTAGGGGTTGTTGAAGTTATTTTTATTCCAATGAACAATGGTGACTGCACCGATTGGTGGTGGGGTGGTGCTGTTGATGCTCAGGAAAGGGTGCTCTGCACGTTATTAAAGGCCGTCGGCCACAGAGCACTCGTGGGTTGGTGTATCGATGTTGGCAAGCGCGCTCTCTCTATGCATAACATCTGCATGTGTTCCTCCAAAGGCAGGTCCTGGATCGTAGTGTAAATAGCAGCGTAGTCTTGTAAATAATGCTCCCTACCGGCTGTATGTTTAGTTTGAGAATTCTTTCCGGATTCGGTTATCCTGTGGGTGTGTTTCTGTGAGGAGAAGGGTGCAACGTCGCAGGGGGACATATTTACTCATTTGTGAATATCTGTAAAACTGTCGCACTCAGGGTAGAGTTAATAGTAGAGGGAACTACATTGCGTGCCACACTAAAGTAGGTAAAAATTTATCGGGTCGGGACGCCCCGAGGGTAGAGAAGGGTGCAATGTTGCGAATATGGAATTTGGCCTCCATATCCGCTTGTAAATATTCCCCTATTTTCTCCGATACTCCCCAACTCTCCCTTACCCCATTCCCTAGTCCCATTGTCTGTAAACAACACCCATTAGAGCCGATCTTCCCCTTCATCCCCCCATTAAATGTCGTGCCCAGGTCCCCCGCACCACACGTAGACAATTATAGGACATCTTGCTAGTTATTCTTAATCTATGTCAGTTAAGGACTTGTTTCCATTAATTATGACTCTTCGTTGCACCAGAATGTGATTATATAGCACCTGTTAGGAAGTTTAGGACCTCCCCATACCTCTCCGCATCTCTTCCCCATGAAGAAGCGCCAACTACAACAACAACAACAAAAGAGGGGGGCGGCGCGGTGACGGCATGGGGAGTGGGCGTCCTCCTTCCGGCTCGGTTAGCCACCATTGACCACGCGCTCCACGGGGTTACCACGAAGGGGCTCCCTGTCGGCCCCTCGTCAAGGGCGGAGCCGGTAACCCCCGCACCCAATGAGAAGCCATGGGCCGATGCCATCTGGGGCGGCGCTAACGAGCCGAGGGCGTGTCACTCCCCGCCGGATATATACGCGGCCCCGCGCCGGACGTGACGAGAGATGCGCCCCGAGCTTGGAAGGAAAAGACGCCACCCTCCCGAGCGCTGAGCGACCTCCCCAGCTTGAGACCAAAGTCGCGACCCACAAGCGCTGTGATACCTTCACGCATCTCTGGACACCACCGTACGTGATTCTGTCCCTGAGCCAGGTGCACCTGAGCCATCGCGACCTGCCTCCCCTTTTCATCAACCCCCGTGTGAGTCAGCATTTTGTCCCGTGTGTCTGTCGTCTGTCCGGGGATAATATAAGAGTGTGTCTAAGTGCCTGTCTTCCTGTAATATACCTCTAGCCCCTGTAATCTAACCTTTTTCCGTACGAATATACTTGAGAATCGAAACCCTGGTGTCGTATTGTGTCATTATAACCCAGCCGGGTGTCTTCTCTTTCCTATTGAGCCAGCGTAGCGCGATTAGTCAACATTCGGGCACAATCGGGTAACTTGTACGGATACGGCGGCCATCCCGCTCGGCCCACCATACCATCAAAGTCGTATCTGTAACAATATTAATCGGACAAGTAGTTACCGAGCTATGTCCAAAAAACGATTCAACCAATCAGAGAGCAGCGAGCTATCACGTGTGCCGAACGTGCCGAACAGACTCTGCCTCGGACGGCACATTTGAGAGCGTATTCATTTATTTCACGTTGGCAAACTATGTTGGCGTTAAACTATGTTTTAAAACTAATTAAAACTAATTTGCCATTCTTTCGCTTTCCTGCGCCTTTGTGCACGCTATGGCGATTTCTTTACCAAACTCCGCAAGCCGTTCGCTTTGGACCAAACCATTTCATATAAATAGAGGGGGGGGATTGTCACCGTACTCGCAAGCCGTTCGCTTTGGACCAAACCATTTCATGTAAATAGAGGGGGGGGGATTGTCACCGTACTCGCAAGCCGTTCGCTTTGGACCAAACCATTTCATGTAAATAGAGGGGGGGGGATATAATTTTAGATATATATATAGTACGGGCATGCCCTAGTATTACTAAAGGAAATAATCAAGAAATCCGAGTCAAATCAGTTGTATCAGCAGAAAATATCCTCCAATAAGAGATGGCAGAAAATGTTTTGTACGCTTGGAACAAGAACGCCCAGATGGTCGCCCATAGGGCGGGTACTCTGCTAGTATAAATAAAAACTAGACAAGAAAATAAAGAAACCGAGGAGGGGAAAAGGAGGCAGAGGGGGTGGGGGGAAGGCCGAAGCCCCGAAGTGTTGGGTCTGATCAAAGGGGAGGGGTTAGGGCACAAATGCAGAGTAAAGATGTGAAGATAAACAAACAGGGGGAAGGAAAAAGGTGAAATACGGAAAGGGACAAAAGAATAGAACAGCAGAGCAGCTGGTACCTCACCACACATTGCGCAGCCGCCATCTTGCCACGCCCAAACACACCGACAGCCAGGAAAGAGAGAAGAGAGAATTTTTTTTAGAATTTGAACACCGTTTATTTCCATAAAATGCACAAGCAGGTCAATCCATACAGCAGAGGGAAAAGCAGAAGTATTTACAAGAAGGGGGAAGAGAAAAAAAACAAGGTACAACAAAAACAAAGCATCACAATCGATGCAATTCTTAAAACATTACGAGGAGTTTCGAGTCCTGAACCACACACAAGGCCTCGTTAATGCACCATTCCCATTCAAAAAGTTCAACATTCTCGTTGCTCATATGGTGATCAAATTCCAGCCTTTATATTCTTGCTGACACCAGCCCTTTAAACATGGGAAGGACGTCATGACCATAACATTTATCAATCTTAATTTTCCTCGACTTATAAATTGCATAATTTGCAATGGCAATCAAGAAATTCAACAAGGCACCAGCATTTTTACAAGAGGTGGGAAAGGGTACACCAAAAATAAACATATTGTTACGGGCGTCGGGGATGAGGACCCGAGTCCCAAACGTCACTCTCGACTAAGTGCGTTATAGGGTGACGAATGTCAGCGACCCTAAGTCCTATCCCCAACCCGCCGGGCCGAGGCCCGCAAGCTGGCAAAGCGGTTTTTGGAAGCTTGCACTTGTGGTTTAGTGCACAATGAGTTTAAACTGCCACACTGTCAGCCCAGGGGAGCTTGCAACCCGATCTGAAAAAGGTCAATCAAACAAAATGAAATACAATCAATTTACTTCAAATAATGCAAAACGATACAATAATCAAATCATATAAGTACAAGTATGACAGACTTAATTAATTAAAATGACAGACTGAAACAATTAACACAGGTCACATACAACCGATACGAAAGGCCGACATAACATCCACACACAACACTCTATCTAACCCAGGGAAGGTAAGGTAAGCAAAGTAATAAAATAATATTCGCAGAAAATTTAAATAAAATGTGATTTGAGGATGGGGATGGAATGGGGTTCAGGCCTGTTTGAAGAGCAGCTTACTCAACGTTTGTCAGAGCGGGCTTGGCAGGAACCAAGGTTCATCAACGTTCTGCAATCCCTTTCTCCTTTCATCAACCTCCTTCATACAACACAACAAATCCCTCAGCTCAGAAAGATCGTAGAGGTCGAGTCTCTCACACCAACAAGCTCTCTGAAGCCATTGACAACACGAGCAAGGATCGCGTTTTCACCACCCCAAAGAAGTGCCTTTTTTCCACACAATACGCTCTTTTCCTTTTTGTCCATCTCCTTCATGCACAATGAATCCTTCAGAAAGTTCGTAGAGGTCGAGTCTCTCACACCAACAAGCTTACCGAAGCCGTTGACACCACGAGCAAGGATCACGTTTTCACCACCCCACCCTCAGTCCCTCACCCTGCCTAGAGCCGCTCTTCTTCTTCCTCTCTATCCTTTTCCTGCACTTTCTTGCTTGAAAGAAAAAGGGTTGAATCCTTCTGTTTTTGTTTTTGTGCCACACCACCAACAGTCAAAATCACGTGGCGTAAAGGTAGTGGATATGGGGTAAACTTTAATAAAAAGGAAAAATATATACGAAAAGGTCCTATTTGGGAAACCACAACCGAACTGGCACCCCTATGCAACACACCCCAAACAACACGACTCCCAAAGGACCGACATTCCCACAAACGCAACACGACCCCCTTTCCTCCTCCAGAGCCATCTTGGCTCGCAACAACAACAGAAAATCACTACATGGAGGTACGAACACAGGACACAAATCTTCCATATCATCTATCCTGAACAAATGCCAGGTCACCTACTCTTTCCCTACTTTTTAGGAGTCGCGGAAGGCGAGAGAACGAGGCCATTCGTAGGGTTCGAAGGTGGTTTATTCAAACAGCAAGATCCAGCACACTAAACTCGAACGGAAGTCGGCACGCTTATATAAAGCCAAAAGCCCTCTTCGGAGGGCGTGGCTCCGGCAACCGCGCGTGCGTCACGTCCGCACAACCAAAAGTCCAACAGGCCCATGCACGTGTATTATGCCCAAATAAGGTAATGGTTACCTGCACATAAGGTAACCGCCACATACGTCCCCCCAGAATGCACTCCACGGGCCTATACGTAGGCCGAGGCGACCGAGGGGCTGGGCAAGTCCTCGGGGGAGGCTGCCGAGGTTCCTCGCGGGCCTCCCGAGGTTGCAGTTCGCGGGTGCAGTGCCGAGAAGGCTCGAGCGATGCACGCGAAAAGTGGGGTGAGCCAACCGAGGGGCTGGTCAAGGCCTCGGGGGAGGCTGCCGAGGTTCCTCACGGGCCTCCCGAGGATGCAGGGTCGGAGAAGTAGTTGCGGTTGTAGTTGTAGTTGCGCGAGGGTGACGAAGCGGCCGTGCCGCTAACGTCAGTGCGCGCGAAGGTGACGAAGCAGCCGTGCCTTCGGAGGGTCTTGGAGTAGGCTCGCCCCTCCGGTCGTAGAGGAGGAGCCGAGCGTGGTGCGCGAACCTCATAGTCATGGCCGTCGTCGTTTCCGAAACTCCGGCATTTCGAAACCGCGTTCGAAACTGTGCCCAAAGCCGTGCGGGAGAAGCCGGCGTCACCAGCTTAGGTGGCTTCCCTGGCTAGAGCGTGCTTGCCGTGTTCGTTTGCAGCCCCCGAATCCGTTTGGGGGCAGTCGGGGGTCACCAGTTTAGGAGTCGCGGAAGGCGAGAGAACGAGGCCATTCGTAGGGTTCGAAGATGGTTTATTCAAACAGCAAGATCCAGCACACTAAACTCGAACGGAAGTCGGCACGCTTATATAAAGCCAAAAGCCCTCTTCGGAGGGCGTGGCTCCGGCAACCGCGCGTGCGTCACGTCCGCACAACCAAAAGTCCAACAGGCCCATGCACGTGTATTATGCCCAAATAAGGTAATGGTTACCTGCACATAAGGTAACCGCCACATACGTCCCCCCAGAATGCACTCCACGGGCCTATACGTAGGCCGAGGCGACCGAGGGGCTGGGCAAGTCCTCGGGGGAGGCTGCCGAGGTTCCTCGCGGGCCTCCCGAGGTTGCAGTTCGCGGGTGCAGTGCCGAGAAGGCTCGAGCGATGCACGCGAAAAGTGGGGTGAGCCAACCGAGGGGCTGGTCAAGGCCTCGGGGGAGGCTGCCGAGGTTCCTCACGGGCCTCCCGAGGATGCAGGGTCAGAGAAGTAGTTGCGGTTGTAGTTGTAGTTGCGCGAGGGTGACGAAGCGGCCGTGCCGCTAACGTCAGTGCGCGCGAAGGTGACGAAGCAGCCGTGCCTTCGGAGGGTCTTGGAGTAGGCTCGCCCCTCCGGTCGTAGAGGAGGAGCCGAGCGTGGTGCGCGAACCTCATAGTCATGGCCGTCGTCGTTTCCGAAACTCCGGCATTTCGAAACCGCGTTCGAAACTGTGCCCAAAGCCGTGCGGGAGAAGCCGGCGTCACCAGCTTAGGTGGCTTCCCTGGCTAGAGCGTGCTTGCCGTGTTCGTTTGCAGCCCCCGAATCCGTTTGGGGGCAGTCGGGGGTCACCAGTTTAGGAGTCGCGGAAGGCGAGAGAACGAGGCCATTCGTAGGGTTCGAAGATGGTTTATTCAAACAGCAAGATCCAGGCTCCAGCACACTAAACTCAAACGGAAGTCGGCACGCTTATATAAAGCCAAAAGCCCTCTTCGGAGGGCGTGGCTCCGGCAACCGCGTGTGCGTCACGTCCGCACAACCAAAAGTCCAACAGGCCCATGCACGTGTATTATGCCCAAATAAGGTAATGGTTACCTGCACATAAGGTAACCGCCACAACTTAACCTAAAACACATTTCCATTTGATATGCATTACACAGAGGTAATTAGGCACAAATTGCAAGTTCCAAATATTCAACAACTAAAATCAGGGCAAATGGCCCTTCATCTCAATGACATGGCACAATGCCAAAAAGTCTAGCGTGCCTTAATGGGAGGCGTGGTGCAGGTGACGACTGGTAAGTTAGCAGTATGTGTGCTGCTCTCTTCTCAGCTTCCAATAAGCTTCCTGGTAGTGGCTTCAGCATCCAATTGTTCAAGGTGAGGATGAGGATGTACAGCAATAGCATGACGTGCTCAACGTATCTGAAGTGGGGGGTGGGGGTGGGGGGGGGGGAGGGTGTATGGTGAAACAAAGCACAAAATCGCCTCCCCAATGCATCAGAACACAGGTAAGGCACACCACACCCCTAAATAGTAAAGCAATTTACATGAGCCATTTTTGTATTTTTATTTTAA
The DNA here is from genome assembly GCF_964187855.1 of Myxine glutinosa. NCBI lineage: Eukaryota > Metazoa > Chordata > Myxini > Myxiniformes > Myxinidae > Myxine > Myxine glutinosa. The sequence continues at coordinate 99,710,656 of NC_136268.1, read as the reverse complement.
TGCAAAGCAGGAGTTCCTCCTCAATATCTTTCTACATGGTCAATCATCAGCCCTATTCCAATTGTCGCAACTACCCCAACTCTGGACCTGTTCAAACACCCCCAATGGATCCAAAACTGCCTCCCCTCAGTAGCAATCTCAATGACTCAACTCCTCCATTGCATTGTAGCGCACCAATGTTTGTGACTCCCAATTAACCAGGCCTCACACAGACTGCGCTATACATACAGGCGACCCAAGCCCTCCGGAATTGCAGCCCCAGGGCTCCAATCGCATAGCCAAACTGTGCCCTTTCCTGCACCTCAACACTGAGCTGTCCTGGCACTTAATCTCTAAGGGGGGTACAGTCACGTACGCCCCAGCCTTCGTGATATTGGTGGAGGCGCAATGGGATGATTGAGTAGCGCTTGGTGATTGAACAGAGTGTGACGTCAGCAGTCGAACATTCTAGAGATTGAGGAAAAAAGAAGTCTCACCATTTTTGCTCTCTTGGTGCTGGCCATTGTTGGAAGCAGTCGCATTTTGTCTCTTGGTCCTGATATTCATTGGAGGCAGTCACATTTCCCTTGTGTGCTGTCTTTCAAGGGAACGGCTGTGTTCGCATTTTCCTCATTGTTCTGGCTTGGTCATGGGCAGTGGCGCATCTTTGCCTCTTGTGCGCTTGTGGAAAGAGACTGAACAGGAGAGGTTCGGGGCAGTCGGCGTCGCGAGAGGGGCCTCACGTTGGGACATCGGGGAGTGGTTTAGTGCGGGCAAGCCACTAAACCCCGAAGACACCGAAAGTGACACCGAAAGGGTGTCACTTTCGGGGACATCGGGGAGTGCGACTCCGCGCCATTTTGTGCGCTTCCCACGCAGTGTTTTGGAGGTGATGAACGACCAGCAAGCCTTACCAGCCATTTGGGGATGCAAAGCTGGGTGCCGGGTTACCAAATCATTTATTTTCATTATCTTTTCCCCTGGTTTGTATACGAGTCAGAGTGGAGACGTCTCAATAAGGAATTATAGTTTTTACCTCACATACATTTTATTGTCTTTGCATTTATTTTCATTAAATAATTATTTGTTGACTCTTACTTTTCTTGTCTTGTTCGTTTCTTCGTTTGTGGATTCGGATTAACCTTGTGTGTTCTCGATCAGGTAAGGCTCGGGCCTACCCACACACGCCAAAGATAATCGCGCCAATGTCGGGAGTACGCCTCGGAGTTAAAGTTCGTTTCGGCCATCCGTCAGCTCGGGGATATTAATCCCCAGTGACGCAACAATACCATGGAATCCTCGTGGCCACAAGAAAATACTTAGCAGACAGGTGAGCTGTCCTATCATCTCTAAAAATGGCGTACCATTGATGCAATAAATGCTTGTCAAACATCAGGAAGATCATTTGTCAGACCAGAAATAAAATTCAGACTAAATAGTTCAAAGGTGATTGCACTATCTCTGTGCCACCCTCTTCGCCCCATTGTGTGCTCTATGCTTGTTATATTCACTGTGTGGGGTAAGCTTATATCCAGCACTGCTACCTCCGCTATGATTTACCTCTGGCAGTGTTAGGACGTCGAGATGGCGCAGGCATAATTGATCAAATGGCCTTTACCCGAGTCCTTGTGATACATTTTGAAAAGTAGGGACAAATTAATGAGGAGACTAGAAAATGCATAGAACAACTTATCCCATGCAGTCTTGAGAAGGACATGGGAAGGGTCTTTTAAACTCTTCCTTTGCGTTTTTCACTAATCAAACAGCGCTAGGCGCTGAAATGTTTATCTCAATACCGAATCTCACAGCTACCCTGCCCCCAGGGCAGGCGGCAGAATAAATATTTGGTCCAAGTACTGCTAAACTGATGGTTTTTGAAAGTGCCAATAAGGCAATTTGTGCTCTACATTATTATTCAAGTATATAACTCACTGGAAATAAAGTCAAGGTTTTAAAGGCTGTAGATAAAGAAATTTTCAGAAGTTTACTGCCATTGATGCAGCATCTTTTACACCACCTTATTTGACAAGTTAAATTAGTTATTCGTGCCTGTTGTTTGTGTACCTTATGATGTCCCTAAAAAGAGTAAGCTTCCTGTTTAGAATGATTTTCAATTTTGTTTGACTGCCAGATAAGCAGACAGAGAAATAAATATTACCTCACTCCTCTCTGCGCATGTGTGATCGGGACGAGATTCCGTACAAATTGCCAAATTCAGGGCCAAAGCACTACTAAACTGCGGGGTCGTGTTCCAATTCATGCTCTACAGTGTACATAAACCGACATTTGTAGACAGATAGACAGACAAAGTGAACCAATTGTTTCACTGCTTTTTGCCTCGTGGGGTGTAATAAAATATTGGGGCAATACCCCTGGTGCTCACCTGGTAGAATAAACAGTATACTGCACCGACTAAGGGTATTTTAAATCCTATTTTGGGGGCAACCCTCCCCCCCCCCCCCCTATCACCTAAAGGGGCAGATTTGGTATATCATGTGTGGTGAAGGTTGTGGTCCAGTTTCATCGAAATTGTGTGTGTAGTTTCTGAGAAAAAGGCAAATACCTATTTTGGGGGCCAACTGTTACGTGCTCCTCCTCAAACCCCGGTCACGGTGTACCTCCGAGCCCCGAGAGGAGTCATGGCAGAAAGATGTGTTATTCTGTGTGTCAGAGATCAATGGTGAAACCACACCAATTGTTACCAACAAACAAGTATTGTATTAAGGTCACACAAGAATAACAGTACAATAACAATATTAATCAATTGTACAACCAATATATCATTCCTATGATGGTACCATCAGTTTCGTACAATGTAACTCACTGTGCTCCAAGTGAGCGAAAAGAACATTCCCAATGTCTCTATCCCGGCATCAAGCCAAAGTCGATCCACGCTCCAGTGATCGTCAGAATGATGTTGTATCGAGACCAGAATCCCGCTCAGTTGACAGTCACACTGCCAAAGATGGGCAAAGGTGCCCTCAAGAGGTGACTGGGAAATCACACCTTCGGGTATTGATGTTCAACGGCTCCCCACACGGCTCCCCACAAATTCCCACTCAAAATCCACGTTACACACACACACCAGGTTAACGGCTGGATGCGTTGAAATGGTTGGAGCGAGGTGAAAAACCTGCAGCGATGCGAAATCTGGCGCTCGGCAAAATGGCCAATGGCCTGTACTCGAGACGTAACGGCACTCTAATGATTCTCTTCGGAATCAACCGCAAAACCTGACACGCAGGTTTATCTGTCACAGCGATAACAACTCTGTCACAGGAATCCCTTTCCCAGGAAACCCAAAGTTCACTTGTGACCCCCGTTCGCCAGCGTTTGCTCAAGACCTCCAAACAGCTCGGCTCCTTCTCCGACCTCACTCGCTCCGCCTCTTCTTCCTCTTCCTCTTCTTCGTCTGGTGCCCGATCCGGTTTCCGGTTTCTTTTTAAAACATTAATTTTTTTTACCTTTTGAAAACAGTTATCTCCAATTCACTTAAACGATAACAATAATAGTACATGCAACCAAAAATGTTTACAGTGGATGAGAACCACAACAACGGAAGTGACAAATCCGTAACACCAACCCCCGTAGACCCCCAAAGGGGCAGACTTTTTTATGCCGTGAATAAACTTTGGTACAGCATGGGTGGTGAAAGTTGTGGTCAAGTTTAATCAAAATTGTGTGTGTAGTTTCAGAAAAGAAAGCAAATACCTATTTGGGGGTCAAACCTGGACCCATGTTGACCCACCATAGACCCCCTTAGACTTTGAGTTTCTTAGTGCCGTGAACAAACTTCAGTACATCAAAGGTGATGAAAGTTGTGGTCAAGTTTCATCGAAATAGTGTGTAGTTTCAGAGGAAAGCAATTTCCTATTTTGGGGGGGTCAAACCTGGACCCACTTTGACCCTTAGACACCGATTTTTTTAAATGCCGTGAACAAACTTTAGTCACAACACAACATATATAATTTGTGCCAAATTTGGTCGCAATGCCATCAGCAGTTTCGGAGAAGAAGTTTCAAATGTTTACGGACGGACTGACGGACTGACTGACTGACAACGCACAATCGCATAGGCTCCCCTGAACTTAGTTCCAGGTGAGCTAAAATGAGGGTTGTTGGCTTGTGAAGAATGTGGGGAAAAAGGGGAAGGAGGTTTGAGAGAGAGGAAGGAGTTGTATGGGGCACATGGGAGGTGTAGGGGCAGTGTCAAAATGTCTGTTTAAATTTTGGCCCACTGTGTGCTCTCGGCCTTACATTTGAATTTTCTTTTTTCTCTTTCTGCCAATGCTAGAAACCAAAAGGCAGTAACAGTGAGTGTATGCCTATGTTGTATGACCACACATTGAGGTCTTCAGACTCAGATGTATATTGCTTTGACAAGCTATTCATGGAATTGCATGACCTTGCACTTTGGACTCTGGGATAAAGTGCATATTGTTTAGTTTTCGCATAATTTTAATTTATTTTTATTTTCCTTTTTACATATTAAAAAAGGCTGCTTTTTCAATTGCGAAAAAGTGTGCAAAACGGAATCTTTGAAATTCTGGCTTTAACACCACCCTTTTGGATTTCTTTTATGGTGTAGCATGTAGTGCAATGTCGTTTGGAACAGCGCTTGTCTGTATGTCCCTCACAAACGTCCACCAATCAGAGGTGAGGATCTGATCACATTACAGGGGGACAGCAGATCCTCCACTCAGCAGATCCAAGCCCAGATATGCCGTTGTTAGACTATCGATCTTGTTAGCTCACCTGGAACATAGTTTCGGGGAGCTTATGCGATTGTGCGTCGTCAGTCCGTCCGTCCGTCCGTAAACACTTGCAACATCCTCTCCGAAACTACTAATGGGATTACGACCAAACTTGGCACAGATGATATTTGGTATGTTGCAAGTCAGGTTTGTTCACGGCATGAAAAAAAGAAAATCGGGATCGAAGGGGGTCTACCGGGGGTCAAAGTGGATCCAGGTTTGACTCCCCCCCCCCCCCCCCCCCCCCCCAAAATAGAAATTAGCTTTTCCCCTGAAACTACACAAACTATTTCGATGAAACTTGACCACAACCATCCCCCGTGATGTACCAAACTTTGTTCATGGCATCAGAAAAATTGGGGTCTAAGGAGTTTTACGGGGAAGGAGAGGGGCGGTCGCCCCCAAAATAGGTATTTTTTTGTTTGTTTGTTTAAAGTCTTATGATTATGTTAGTATGATTCTACATGCTGCCCTGTCTTCTAGCAACCATTGAAATTGGTTTAAAACACCATGATACTGTTTAAAATACCTTTAGTCCGTGTAGTATACGGCTTTATTCTACCAGGTGAACGCCCAGAGGTATTGCACCTATTTTTTTGTTTATTCTTTGGTGAGATTATGCGGAGTTGTGTCCAGCTTTTCTTCTCTAGACGACAGCCCACATGTATTGGCAGACTTAAGAAAGACTTCATCACCCCATCCCCGATCCCCCACGCAGCTGAGACACCCATTACCCATTGGCCAAACGTTACGACCAAGTAGAACATGTCCAAGTTCTCCCGTGATACACAACATATGGTACATGGCGTGTGAGGCGGAACACTACAGGATTTGTCATACTTTTCAATATGCAATATTTCAAATTTGTCAATTTGTGACATGTGTCACACTTGAGACCTGGCTTTGCAAAAGGATGACGGATGCAATATTTCCAATGATATTTGGACACTTTTGAGTAGGATTCAAATTTGCACCAAACGGTGCGGACATGAGCACACCACCGATTGAAGTCTCAGATATACAGTATGACCGCTGTGTTGTGCAGAGGTTGAGGGCAGCACTGTTCCAGAAGACAGAGCCAGGTTCATGCGCCTGCGCTGCGTGTGCGCGTTTTCTCAAAATGCCTCTGAGATTTCTCGTTAGGTTTTCCACCGATTACTTGGCAGCATTTGGAATTCAACAGAACAGGACTGCGTGGCCAGAAACCTCTGCCGTAAAATATAGAAAATTGGTCCGCGGTGGATTTTGCTATTTACCAATGGGTAACAACAAAAACTGTGGTGATAAACTAGAATTCCATGCTCCTGACAGCAGATCAGGAATGAGGGATGCTGAAACAGGTTCTTGGCAAGACACGTACTGAGTAGTTCGTCATTGGGATGAAGTCAGGGTATCAACACAAAATGATGACCTATTGTTTTTATATTTTTACAATGGGCAATGTAGGGCAATGCCACCTGGAACAGCGTTTGTCTGTCCGATGTATGTATGTATGTATGTATGTATGCATGTATGTATGTATGCATGTATGTATGTATGTATGTATGTCCCTTCCGCCAGAATTTTGAAGGTTTATTCCCTTTAAAATTAGTTTTCTCTGCAGCCATTGCTCCAATTGACACAAAGGTTTCACGATACGAGCTCCTCCTCTTCCTGTAAAAAATGTTCATGGTAATTATGACGTCATAAGTCACGTAGTATGGGCACCATCTTGGAAAAACCGAAAAACTTTGCACCTCTATATCTCCAAAACTGTTTCATGGAATTTTTTTTTTTTGAAAGGTGGCTCATTGTAAAGTACTCTCCATGGGGAATAACATATGTTGATGATGTCATAGGTGCCTTCATTATGACGTCATAAATCGACAAATGGAACCCTTGATCAGTCTGAAAGTTATTGAGCATGATCTCGGGATAAATTGGTCGAGGAAAAAAAAATGATAAACATATGTCACCCACAGGGTGAACCGTATCTTGCCAAAATGTGAACATGAGTGACTTGCTTCAGGTCACACTGAGGTGAACAGAACTGCTATCCACTAGAAGCGACTCTTTGAGGAATGTCTGCCCACGAGATATTCCGATGATAATCGTTCTAGAGAGTGACCTTGAAAAATACGTGTTTGCCTTATAACGTCACCAAATGACGTCATTTATATAATGTCTAAATATGTTTGGAAAGCACTCAACAAGGGCTTCAATTTGAGGTACTACTCGATATGGTAACTGAAACTTGAAAATTTTACCTTTTGGTCAAAATTGAATGACCTTCAAAATGACCTTGAAGGTCAAGGCCGATCGACACCAAAAACTAATCAGCTGAGCGCCATACCACACCCTATATACCCACCAAGTTTGGAGATCATAAGATCAAAGTTACTCAAAAAATAAGGGTTTTGTTGACCTCCATGATTGACCGCAAAGTGACCTTGACCTTTGACCTTGACCTTAATAATTTCGTATGGTGAATAGTATGTCTTCATGACCAACGCACATGAAATATTGAAAGATTTTGATGAGAACTGAGGAAATAATTTTTTCATGAAAATTCCGTTTTTTCGTCATGACGTCATCAAATGACGTCATAGCGTCAAACTGTTTACAGATCTGGGAAGCACTCATCAAGGGCATTCATATGAGGTATTACTCGATATGGTACCTACGATTTCAAAATTTGACCTTGGGGTCAATAATTTTCGACCTCCAGCGCTAACCATGAAGGTCAAGGCCGATCGCCACCAAAAACTAATCAGCTGAGCGCCGGACCATATACTAGATTCCCATGAAGTTTGGAGACGATCCGATCAAAGTTACTCAAAAAATTAGTGTTTCGTCGACCTCCATGATTGACCACAAAGTGACCTTGACCTTTGACCTTGACCTTCAAAATTTTGTGTGCTGAAGGGTATCTCTATAGGACTCTGATATGCGAAGTTACAGGAGTTTCCAATAATAACTGTGGTCTACAGAGTGATCTAAACGTGAAAAAAAAAATGATTAACCACAAACAAAAAAACAAACATACAAGCTGACTAATACATCTTGCAAAAACTTCGTTTTGGCAAGATAATGACGTCATCGGTCACGTGGTTCGGCAGCCATACTTATACGGCGTAGCCAGTAGGGCAATGCTGTGTGGAACACCCCCCGATGTATGTATGTCCCTCACAAACGTCCACCAATCAGAGCTGAGGGTCTGGTCACATGACAGGGAACAGCAGATCCTCCACTCAGCAGATCCAAGCCCAGCTACACTGTTGTTAGACTATTGGTCTTGTTTTTCCAGACACATGGGAGCTTCGACATCCAGACAAGAGAGCGAGCTGACGGCACTGGTGGATAAATGTTCCCTCTGAAGAAAGACAGCAGGTTACATAATCGGACGCAACATCGCACCTGTATAGCATGAAGGATAACACTTTTATTCCATCCATAATAGGACCCATCACTCACTTTTTTATCTTGCCAAAACGAAGTTTTTGCTAGATGTATCAGTCAGCTTGTATGTTTGTTTGTTTGTTTGTTTTTTTGTTTGTGGTTAATCATTTTTTTTTCACGTTTAGATCACTCTGTAGACCACAGTTATTATTGGAAACTCCTGTAACTTCGCATATCAGAGTCCTATAGAGATACCCTTCAGCACACAAAATTTTGAAGGTCAAGGTCAAAGGTCAAGGTCACTTTGCGGTCAATCATGGAGGTCAACGAAACCCTTATTTTTTGAGTAACTTTGATCGGATCGTCTCCAAACTTCATGGGAATCTAGTATATGGTCCGGCGCTCAGCTGATTAGTTTTTGGTGGCGATCGGCCTTGACCTTCAAGGTCATTTTGAAGGTCATTCAATTGGGTCAATCATGGAGGTCAACGAAACCCTTATTTTTTGAGTAACTTTGATCTTATGATCTCCAAACTTGGTGGGTATATAGGGTGTGGTATGGCGCTCAGCTGATTAGTTTTTGGTGTCGATCGGCCTTGACCTTCAAGGTCATTTTGAAGGTCATTCAATTTTGACCAAAAGGTAAAATTTTCAAGTTTCAGTTACCATATTTACCACAGTTATTATTGGAAACTGCTGTAACTTCGCATATCAGAGTCCTATAGAGATACCCTTCAGCACACAAAATTTTGAAGGTCAAGGTCAAAGGTCAAGGTCACTTTGCGGTCAATCATGGAGGTCAACGAAACCCTTATTTTTTGAGTAACTTTGATCTTATGATCTCCAAACTTGGTGGGTATATAGGGTGTGGTATGGCGCTCAGCTGATTAGTTTTTGGTGTCGATCGGCCTTGACCTTCAAGGTCATTTTGAAGGTCATTCAATTGGGTCAATCATGGAGGTCAACGAAACCCTTATTTTTTGAGTAACTTTGATCTTATGATCTCCAAACTTGGTGGGTATATAGGGTGTGGTATGGCGCTCATCTGATTAGTTTTTGGTGTCGATCGGCCTTGACCTTCAAGGTCATTTTGAAGGTCATTCAATTGGGTCAATCATGGAGGTCAACGAAACCCTTATTTTTTGAGTAACTTTGATCTTATGATCTCCAAACTTGGTGGGTATATAGGGTGTGGTATGGCGCTCAGCTGATTAGTTTTTGGTGTCGATCGGCCTTGACCTTCAAGGTCATTTTGAAGGTCATTCAATTTTGACCAAAAGGTAAAATTTTCAAGTTTCAGTTACCATATCGAGTAGTACCTCAAATTGAAGCCCTTGTTGAGTGCTTTCCAAACATATAATTAGTTTGACAATGTGACGTCATTTGACGGCGTTATGACGAAAAAACTGCACTTTTCATGTATATTGTATTGCTTTAGTTCGCATTGTTTAGGTCACTCTGTAGAGCACAGTTCCCTTTGGAAACTCTTGTAAGTTCGCATATCAGAGTCTTTTAGAGATACCCTTTAGCACACAAAATTATGAAGGTCAAGGTCAAAGGTCAAGGTCACTTGGCAAGATACGGTTCACCCTGTGGGTGACATATGTTTATTTTTCCTTTTTTTTTGTATGTTAAGAGCTAACATTAATCACAAAAAGGACAAACTGACACATAAAACAAAAGATAAAGGGAGCGGGAGACAAGATTGGGAGAGAGAGGGAAGCACAGAAGCACAACATTTGAGAGCAAGGACATCGGGAGATCTGTGGGAGGGAGAGTGATACAATTTGTACAATATTGCACAAACACCTTGTTGCATGGACAGCGAATTTTACAGGATAGTGTAGACACTGTAGAGGTAGTGCACTTACCTTTCAGCTGTCCAGCCTGGGTTCGATTACCGACCAGAGTATAAACTTCGTGTGTGTGATCGTTGAAGATACTTCGCGAAGAGTAAAGGTGAGTTATCGCAATCACCCTGAACGAATTACAAATTCCAGGCAAACTTAACTTCAGCTGAACGGCAGGCCTGGCCAGTCTGCTCGTGAAAGACTTGGGCCAAAAATCTTTCCTGCGCACAAGGTGAGAATAATCGAGACCGTCAAATAAGTAGTATCTCTAGTTGATAGGGTCTTGTGGAATATTCCTGGAGTTAGCATCGCCGGTATTTACCTTTCAAGGTTGCATGCCGTGGACCAAGACCTCCTTCGCCCCCGCCACCTTGAGCGTCCCTCGTGCCGCTTCCCCTGAATGAAAAGGCGCTAAACGCGTGGAAAGCGTGATTACTCAGGCTGTCAGTTGGCCGCTGATGCTCGGAGGCAGAGAATGGTAAATATCAATTAAAAGCACATTTTCTCTTTTCCCGCGGAGATCCCCGTCACGGCACGTTAAGACAAGAGGAAGAAAACAATTACTTGACGAAAACCATGAAAAGAAAACACCGCGGATGAAGTGCAGCGCTCCGACATAACGCGACGGCCTGTCCCCTCCTGGCACACCGGACCCTCCAACGGCCAGAGACCTCCGGGGATTGGACTCTGCTGGCGCTCCGAAGGATTAGCTCCTAAAACTATTTCAACGGCGCTGTTTGTTTATCCCAATAGACTTCGGGTCTTGTGCCAGGTTCATTCCCATTTGCCGTTGACGCTTCATCCTGCGCTATGGAAATGTCGAGAGCACAGCGATCTTTCAGAAACATAATGTGTGAAAGATAAACTATGTTTCTCATGGAAGTTTTCATTCACATGTTACATCAGCATTCATGGCTTTTACTCCAACTGGAATGTATCATATTAGCAAGGGGCCTAAAGCAAGGTAAAACAAGTACAAATACATTCAAATACACCGCCTTGCACCGCAACAGGCTGTGAGGCTGCGCCTCAGGCAGCTCATAGAGAATGTATTGGGAGGGAGAGGTGTACAATAATATAATTGAATAATTAATTGCACAATTATAATCAACAAATAATGATCATAAAATATTTTCTTAATCAATTGGCTAATAGCATAACTAAACCAGCAGCGCTGCATTCGAAGCTGTAACTTTTTGAAAATTAATTAAATAATTCATTAATCGAAAAAAATTCATTCATTGATTAATCAATAAATTAATTAATCGATTAGTTGATTAATCAATAAATCAAAAAGATCCTTGATAGCCACATCACTTTGTCATTGTCATGTCCAAATATTAGCTTCCCAGCTCAAAAGGTGCCTGAGATATTGCCCAGATGAGAAAGAAAATAAATAAATGATTAATAATGAAAATAAATAAATAATAATCTTTAAAAAATTAAATTATTAATCAATTGGCTCATAGATTACCTAAACCACCACCATTTCATCCAAATCTGTAACTTTAAAAAAATAATTAGTAATTAATCGAATAATTAAATAATTAATCGATTAATTGATTAATCAATAAATCAAAAAATCAAAAATAGCCTTTGCAGCCAAATCACCTGGTCATTGGCATGTCCAAATATCAGCTTCCTAATGCTTCAGTCACATTTGGCTCGGCGGCCGTAGGGTCTAAAAAATCTACGGCCACTAGCAATTATAGGGCGGCCGCAGTATTTCCACGGTCACACAATGTAGCAGTCACAAATGTTTTTATTTTTCGGGTAGCCACACAGGGTATTTAGAAATTGTGGAGACCGAAAACGTGGGGGTGCCGTACGGTCTTTGATTTGATGTCGCACGGTGACCTTAGGGCGTCCCTGCGGCGGCCATAGAATTTTCAAAGCAGACGCAAGGTAGCCTCAAGGTGCCCTCAAGGTGCCCGCAAGGCGACCGCAGGGGGGCCCTAAGGCGAACGTGCGGCCAGACGGACGGTAACAAGTGGGTATATATACCAGTTCTTTTTCATATGTATAACAGCACTTACAGTTGTCATGGCTACGGCTTGTCGAATTGCTACGGCCAACCTAGAAATGAAAAAAATTATAACTCCGCGCTATAATTCCACGGCGACCCCTACGGCCTGTAAAAGATAGCCATACGCCCTAGAGCCACCCTGAGGCCACCTCAGAAACTCTGCGGCCGCCGCACGTTTCTGTCAATTTATGGGGGGTACGGCCGCCGTATCCTAGCCGTAGAGCAAATGTGACTGAGGAGTAACTCAAAAGGTGCCTGTAACTCAAAAGGTGCCTTTTTGTTCAGGTAAGGTGAGTCGTTGCCCAGAAGAGAAAGGAAATGTATAAGTGCTTAATTAAACGCTTATAATTAAATAACTAATCAATTAATTGATGAATAAAAAAACAAAAAATACTGTTTTGACAAAGTACTTGCTCACGATTGTGCCGAAATTTCAGCTTCCTAGCTCAAAGGATGGCTGAGATATCGCTCAGACAAACAAGAAAGAAAACAAACAAACAAACAACCAGAGTGAAAACTGAGTACTCCCTTTCAGCGTGCGTCATCGCCAGGCCACCTTCGGTGCCCGGCAATGACGTCATGCAGCGCCTGGAGATGGCATAGGAAAGGTGCGGTGTACAACAACCAGAGTGAAAACTGAGTACTCCCTTTCAGCGTTCGTCATTGCCGAGCCCCCTTCGGTGCCCAGCAATGACGATTTGCAATGCCTGGAGATGGCATAGGAAAGGTGTGGTGTACAATAACCAGAGTGAAAACTGAGTACTCCCTTTCAGCGTGCGTCATCGCCAGGCCACCTTCGGTGCCCGGCAATGACGTCATGCAGCGCCTGGAGATGGCATAGGAAAGGTGCGGTGTACAACAACCAGAGTGAAAACTGAGTACTCCCTTTCAGCGTTCGTCATTGCCGAGCCCCCTTCGGTGCCCAGCAATGACGATTTGCAATGCCTGGAGATGGCATAGGAAAGGTGCGGTGTACAACAACCAGAGTGAAAACTGAGTACTCCCTTTCAGCATGCGTCACTGCCGAGCCCCCTTCGGTGCCTAGCAATGACGATTTGCAGCGCCTGGAGATGGCATAGGAAAGGTGCGGTGTACAACAACCAGAGTGAAAACTGAGTACTCCCTTTCAGCGTGCGTCACTGCCGAGCCCCCTTCGGTGCCCGGCAATGATGATATGCAGCGCCTGGAGATGGCATAGGAAAGGAGCGGTGTACAACAACGAAATACCCGAGCTTGGCAGTGGGTGCCACTAGCTGGATGAGGATTCAGGTGATCCATCCTTCGTGCAGCATGCACCTGGGCACGTGTTGATCCCTTAAGACACAATCGGCTTTCCCTCTTCCCGCCAGCTGCAGCCTGGTCGTGGGAATAAGGCGGCAAGGTGAGTCTTGCACACCGGGAATAAATGGAACGGGAAAGGGGAGGAGAGGTTACATATGACGAGAGGAGGGTGGGGTGGGGGTACATATGACGTTAGTTGGGCGGGGTGGGGGTACATATGACGAGAGGAGGGCAGGGTGGGGGTACATATGACGAGAGGAGGGAGGAGGTGGGGGTACATATGATGAGAGGAGGGCGGGGTGGGGGTACATATGACGAGAGGAGGGAGGAGGTGGGGGTACATATGACGAGAGGAGGGCGGGGTGGGGGTACATATGACGAGAGGAGGACGGGGTGGGGGTACATATGACAAGAGGAGGACGGAGTGCGGATACGTATGACGAGGAAGAAGAAAAACGCATTTTAATAGCCGTTTCAGGTTGTGTGCGATGCTGTGAGGAGAGGAGAGAGGGGAGAGCATGGGGTTGGGTGAGAAAGGGTGGAGTGGGTGGGGTGGGGGAAGGGATAGAGTGAGGTAAGAGAGAGGGGAGCTAGTGAGGGTGAGGGTGGAATGAGTGAGGGGAGGATCGGAGAGTGGGAGTGCAGAGTGAGTGGAGGGATGGGGAAATGAATGAGGAGGTAAGGATAAGGGAGGAAGAGAGGAGGGACAAAGTGAGGATAATGGGGTACAAGGGGTGGGAGTGGGACCGAGTGAGGCGATGAAAGGGGGAGGGAAAGTGGGAGTGGGACAGAGTGAGTGTGCGGAAGAGAGAGAGGAGTGTGGGGGTGCAGAGGGAGAGAAAGGGGGAGGGGACAGATTGAGGGATGGAAGAAGGAGGTGTTGGGGTGCAGGTGGAGCGAAGGGGTGATAAGGGGTAGGAGGTGAGAGAGGGGAGAGGGTGGAAGAGAGAGGTGGAGAAAGGGAGAGAGAGGGAGGAGGGGAGAGTGGGAGTATGAGCGAGGGTGGAGGTGGGGAGAGAGGGAGAGAGAGGGGTGGGGAAGTTGAGATCTTGAAGTCACATTTTACATTACATAGAATTTCCGCTGGTCCCTGATCCTGTCCCATTTGCCACAGGATATAGCCTACTCTTCCTTATCCATTCTTCACTGAATAGATCTACACTGTGATCTACTGTGATTGAAAAGAAATCACAGCTCTACATTTTAAACAGCAGAGAAATACTTTGTAAAATACACATGTAGTAAACACTCATCCTGTCTTCATCGTGCCAGACTACGCATACCTCACTCTGGGTGTACTACAGTGAGAGGGGGTATCATTTCAGAAGGGCATTCTACTTTGATACATTGACCACACAACAGAAGGAAGATCAAAAGTCTGTTTGGCTTCACTACAGGGCTAAAGAAAGACTTAATATTGTTATGAAACCGGGGTCGGCATATAACATGTAGGGATTCCTCGGATCCGCTAACCGACCTCCGGATCTGAGGCCACTCGTCACGGATAACTCCACGGTCCAGTGGATTACCAGTCAAACACCGACACCGATTGAAACCACCAAACCAAGCAGGGTTCTCGTTCCTTTATTAACACATTACCTTACCAGTGGTTTGGTGATCCCAATTGGGGATCGTACCCTCAATGCCCACCTGTATACTTATTATGTATGGCCGAGCGAAACCGTGGGTTGGATGTTGGCTAAACCAGTGGAGCCAATCCAATCAGTGGGCCAGAACGTCCCGTCTATGTTGTCTTTACACACTATGTTGAACCAATGAAAGAAAGACAATTGGGCAGGTGGCGAGATATTTTAGCCGCAGCAGCCCAGCATCGACAAAGTGTTGAATGAGTCCTCTATCATTTAGACTGTTTTCAGAAAGGAGTTGTGGAATAAGAGCTCATTAAAAAAAACATTTCCATGTTGTATGTATGTCACCATTTCTCGAGAAAAGGAGAAGGCTTGCCAGGCCTTCGTCACCCCTTAGTAGAAAGTAGGCGGCAGGGATAAGTCGATGTGATGTACGTTCATCAAAAAAGTTATCGTCAGTATCCGAGCTTGCTTGCAAGTTGTAACATGCAGTTAGCCAGAGGCTTCCATAGTTGGGCTTCAATCCCATATAAATATTGATGGATGACATGAAGCCGGAAGACCATACGTCGGCTACGGATGTTAATGATGCTTTGGCCACCTTCAGCAAGCGGCAGGTAAGTCATGGCGGATTGCAGCCAGTGTTTCCCACTCCAGAAGAATTCAATGATACTCTTTTGGATTGTGGCTAGAAGGTTTCTAGGCGGTTGTAGACATGTCATTTTATGCCATAGCATGGAGGCAAGAAGATTGTTCACAAGGGTTCTTCCACTGTAATAAAGTTGAAAGAGAAGTCCTTTCTAACGGGTTAGTTTTCCATTACCTTGTCCAGCGATCCTGTTCAGTTTTGCAGTTCAAAGGCGTAACCTACCAGGAGAATTGCAAGATATTTGACCCCATTTTGTTGCCAGTTTATTCCTCTTGGTAGAGCAATTGGTGGGCAAGCTCTTGGTCCTGCCCGAAGGGCTTTGCTCTTTTTCCACTTTTTCCTTTTCCAAGGGCCAAATTTTTCCAAAATATCCTTAAGTTTTTCCTTAAATCCTTCCTTACAGTTAAGGGAGCATCCCCTTCCCCCAATCCTTAACCACGAACCTTTGAGTTTCCAAAAGGCGATCTTCATGGAAATTGGTCACGAAGAGGATGATTATCGCAACGTGACGTCAAAGACTGATACAACAATACTTCCACAATTGAGTTATGATTGTACATTGTGAAACACACTGAGTGGCAGCACAGTGACTTGGATAACATTTCCACTGTTTCATGACATCCAGAATATTTTGCTTGTAGTTTCACACTCGTATTTAACTTTCATACTTTCACCATTCTCGGAAAGTTTCAAACATTTACTGCACACATTAACACATTTACAATAAAATGCTCAATGACAACTGAATCTGAAATTTTTTTATGCAATAATCATTTTATTCCTACTTCATCCGCAAGCATGTGTTCCCCATGTAACATATAACAATCATCACTTAAAATCATAACACATGTTCATAACGTCTGCATGTCCAAAATGTGTTCTTCCTTTCGGATGAGCATCCTATCTCTAATCTGATTGGTTGCCTGGCATAGCAACGGCTCCTAAGGATTTCCACCAACACGTTTGATTACCTTTTGAAACAGTCGCTTCTGCTGTTTAACACTAAACTTAAAGGGAGGAAACACTGGCTGTGTTCCATTGTCAAGCAGCTAGCTAGCGCTTACCAAGCCTGTATTTGGTATGACAATCCGTTCCTTATCTACGGTTTTGAATGGAGTGCTTGCTTGGATTCTTAAGTCACTTAGCGAGCGCTCTACAATAAACTTGGTAAACGAACACACTCCTGATGTTTTTGAGGCCTGAGTGTAGTTCAGCTGTAATTTATATATATCTGCTGTACTGCGGCTCCCGTACGTAGTTGGTGTACACTGTCCAGTAGTAGTGATTCAAATATAGGTGAATTTAGCATTCCATAAGTTTATAAACTCTGTCTGTATGTAACAGATTTATATTTCTGCTATTGTATAATTTAATATTTCTGCTATTACATAATTTAATCGATGTGTGTATACTTTATCATCCAATATCCAAACATATTGGAGGACACCTGCTCTCATACTACCCACTCCTCTCGCACGACACAAAATTACCTGCTTATTCGCTCCTTCACTCAGTTACTTCCCTCCCTCAACTAGATGATGAACACAATCACCAACTTGGCTACCAATGTACAGGAACTTTTCAAACTGTGGAGAACCTCGTTTATATCAAGGGGGATCTAAAACAACCTTATAAAGTCGTGGGTTAAAAAAAAAAAACTTTAAAAAAAACTTTTGTTTCTTTTTCAGACTATCTTCTCCTTTCGTATACAGCACAACGATGTGCGATAGCATCATTGTCGGTGGGTGCAGCTGTGACCTCTAGATTAGAGCAGGTATTTGTAATTTGTTCAGGGTAGCTCACCTACTCTTCACGAAGGACACCGTGGGATCTTTAACATCAACCAACTAATGTTGCCAGTTTAACGTCCATCCGAAGGACGACACACACATGAATGAATGACCCTGCCTGTGAAACACCAGGGTGACAGTTTATACCTGAGTCTGGATTCAAACCCAGGTTAGTATAGCCTGTATAGGCAGCTTAGAGGTGAGCGTGCGTACATCTTGGCTGTCCTGGCAGCGCAGTAGTAGAAATATATCCATCTGAATATGTACACACGTCGATAGACACAAGAACTGAAAATAATTCATGATCAATCCTCTCGATAGTCAAATATCATCGATATTCTATAATATTATACTACTGTATAAGAGAGCCATCTGTGTGTCTGTGTGTTGTTATTTTTGTAGAGATGGCTGGAAGGATCTTCATCAAACTTTCAGAGATTTATCAGTGAATGCCAGGGAGTTTTTTTGGGGGGAGGTGGGGGTGGTGGAGGGGGGGGGGGGAATTTAAAATTTGGGAAAAAAAAAAAAGTTAGATTTTATTTGGATTTCTTTTAAATTTGCTCTTTAGTGCGTATAATAATTTGTAGCTACGTGAACGGTAATATTAAATGATCCCCGCCCACATTCCATATTGGGTGTGCGTACGGAAGAGTTTTAGGAACCCACAAACAAAAAAATTGATTTCTTCAAAATGCCAACAGGATTGATTATAACATCACCGGGCAAAGCCGGGTGGGTACTCCTGCTAGTAGCGTTTAAAATAACTTGTGATGGTAAAACTTTATTTATTTTGAAAACGTATTTTGTGCATTGTGTAGTTGGTGGAAAGGATTGTGAGAGTTTCAATCGGGTGGTAAAGTCGAGGCAGCTCCACAGCAGGAGGTGGCTCAAAGGGAAGGGGTAGGGGGGGGGGGCAGGAGGGTAGGGTAGTACGACCCTTTTGCCATATTCACTACATAATAAATAACTAACAATCATCGAGAGTAGGGTTCCAAATGCAAGGAGTGCACCTTCCACGGCTAAGGTATCTCGCGGCTTGTTTCGGATGTTCAATTTGTCTCCTGTCTGCACGGGCAACGTGCCCACAAGTGCCTGTGACAGGGCTAGTTCTATTCCGGAACCGGTCAATCAACCTACCTGTATCGATAACAAGTTATACAGGAAAGGGCCAATTTGCCCTCTCCCTGAGTCCGGCCCTCCTTTCGCTAAACGCCTCTCCTCCCCGACAGGTATAATGAGACCTTACATTGTTCCGCTTTCAAAAAAAAGGACTGAATCCATCTTTAGAAGTTCAGAATGTGCTCTTTGGAGAGAAACTGTTATTAGAGAATCCAGAACATTGTTGGAGGTTCAAGTTCCACATTTGATGGTCATGTTCGTGTTTGAGTGACCACACGCGACATTATCCGCCTCTCGACACCTGGCCCGTTGGAGAAATTTGGAAATATTATCATTAACATTAAAAGCACAATAAATATGTAAATCAAAGTATAAAATACAATAAATATTTTGTACAATCGTTATATATACATCTTCGTCACTCACGGCGAGAGTGGCTGAGTTGGTAACGTGTTACCTTCTGAGTTGTCGAGTCCACGACCGGCAACTCGATCGACAAATGACGTGACGTCATTTCGACTAAAAACTGTGATCTCTTCTGTTGGTGCAGTTACAGCAGCAGTGCTGCATCATGGAGCATGCTGTTCTTCACGGGGATGTTCAACGCATCTATCTAGTGGTGCTGCATCATGGAGCATACTGTTCTTCGTGGGGATGTTCAACGCATCTATCTAGTGGTGCTGCATCACTGATGATGCTGTTCTTCATGGGGTTGTTCAACGCATATATCTAGCGGTGCTGCAACATGGAGCATACTGTTCTTCATGGGGATGTTCAAGGCATCTACCTGGCGGTGCTGCATCACGGAGCATGCTGTTCTTCATGGGGTTGTTCAACGCATCTATCTAGCGGTGCTGCAACATGGAGCATGCTGTTCTTCATGGGGATGTTCAAGGCATCTATCTGGCGGTGCTGCATTACGGAGCATGCTGTTCTTCATGGGGATGTTCAACGCATCTACCTGACGGTGCTGCATCACGGAACATGCTGTTCTTCATGGGGTTGTTCAACGCATCTATCTAGCGGTGCTGCAACATGGAGCATGCTGTTCTTCATGGGGATGTTCAAGGCATCTATCTGGCGGTGCTGCATCACGGAGCATGCTGTTCTTCATGGGGATGTTCAACGCATCTACCTGACGGTGCTGCATCACGCAACATGCTGTTCTTCATGGGGTTGTTCAACGCATCTATTTAGCGGTGCTGCATCATGGAGTATGATGTTCTTCATGGGGATGTTCAAGGTATCTATCTTTCCCATCTTCATGATAAAGATCCCACAACATTTCTTGAAAAGACTAAGCCATATTGTGCGCTGCCTTCGATGTTAATGGCTGACGTCTTCCCTTAGAAGTTAGATGTCGATGTTTATATATCGATTTGGTTGATATAGTACAGTAGGTACAAATGTGGTGTGTACATCGACGAAGAGTAAAATAACCAAAAACAGGAGTATTCGGATTCCACCAGGTAAATGTTGGGCCAAACGGTGCGTTCCTGGTACCTGCGTGTTTCCTTGTATTTCCTCGTTATAAAAGGTAATGTGCACGATTTCTAAAAAGAATAACACAATTGTTCTCCTATTGGCTGGTTCTGAAATCATCATCATCGGTTTTCGTCCTCGAGCATGGAGCGAGTGATGCTCGAGGTCTCCGTACGGCGCAGCTGCCTCTCCGACCGGACGTGAGCGCCTCGGGGATGTTGGGGGGCGGAGGCCGGGGGGGGGGGGCAGTCAGAGGTAAGAAGGCAAAAGGAGCTTTGAGCGGAAAGGAGACCACGTAACCCTCACGACGTGTTAGCGTCAACATGGCCGACGAGACTGCCAGATGTGGGAGTGACAGACGAGCTCGCAATTGGGGGGAAATGACGCATTGCGCGGATTCTGATCCGTTCTGGAGTTTATTGCTCGTTCATGACGACGTTAGAATATAAACTGAGTGCGTTGTTCACAAACACTCTCGTTTCTCGCAGGCTGCTGGTTGCATCATTGCTGGGAGCGTGGCTATGCCGCTAATGTAGTGCCCTCTGTTGGTTAGAGGAAGAATCTCTTCAGGGTGCCGGCGATGGCTCGCCTACTCTTCGCGAAGAACACTGCGATTTTATATTCTCAAACTAATGCAGGCTAATGGGACGCCCAGCTTAACTTCCATCAGTGGGACGGCTCACACATCGATGAATCGCCATGCGTGTGAAGCACAAAGATGGCATTTTATAGCCGGCGAAGCCGGTGTTGTGAATGAACGCGTACGTATTATGTTGAAAAACCAGATTATGCTGGAATTATTATTATATTACCCCCCCCCCCCCCCTTGTGGTCCCCCTGTGCTGTCTTTCCCTCGCAGTCCCCCTGTACTGTCTTTCCCTCGCGGTCCCCCTGTACTGTCTTTCCCTCGCGGTCCCCCTGTGCTGTCTTTCCCTCGTGGTCCCCCTGTGCTGTCTTTCCCTCGCGGTCCCCCTGTACTGTCTTTCCCTCGCGGTCCCCCTGTGCTGTCTTTCCCTCATGGTCCCCCTGTGCTGTCTTTCCCTCGTGGTCCCCCTGTGCTGTCTTTCCCTCGTGGTGCCCCTGTGCTGTCTTTCCCTCGTGGTCCCCCTGTACTGTCTTTCCCTCGTGGTCCCCCTGTGCTGTCTTTCCCTCGTGGTCCCCCTGTACTGTCTTTCCCTCGTGGTCCCCCTGTGCTGTCTTTCCCTCGTGGTCCCCCTGTGCTGTCTTTCCCTCATGGTCCCCCTGTACTGTCTTTCCCTCGTGGTCCCCCTGTGCTGTCTTTCCCTCGTGGTCCCCCTGTGCTGTCTTTTCCTCGTGGTCCCCCTGTGCTGTCTTTCCCTCGTGGTGCCCCTGTACTGTCTTTCCCTCGTGGTCCCCCTGTGCTGTCTTTCCCTCGTGGTCCCCCTGTGCTGTCTTTCCCTCGTGGTGCCCCTGTGCTGTCTTTCCCTCGTGGTCCCCCTGTACTGTCTTTCCCTCGCGGTTGTCAGCTCTTTCACGAGCCTCGATTCAGTATCCAAAAAAAAAAATAAAAAAAAAAATAATCCCCTTGGCTTGAGAATTTCGAAGCTTTGACGCACCAAATCGCTCAATGGAGGCCGCCATCTTGCGGATGCGGAAGTATGCATAACAAATTGAAAAAGGTTCAATAGGAGTTTGTTTCACCTGTCTTTTTTTGATTCACAATCTTATGCACCTCTAATTGTCCCCCGTCGCACCGCGGAGCGAAAGGGGGACTATTTTGTAATTAAAATACTTTAAGACCAACCTTGGCCCGCACGGGCCTGGTTATCTTAAACGAAAATCGTCACCAAACACCGGAACCAATGAGATTCGAGCATTTGAAAAAATATTTCAAAAACCAAATCACTCAATGGAGGCCGCCATCTTCCGGATGTGGAAGTATGCATAACAAAATTGCGAAAAAGTTCAATAGGAGTTTGTTTCACCCGTCTTTGTTTGATTCACAATCTTATGCACCTCTAATTTGTAATTAAAATACTTTAAGGCCAACCTCGTTATCTTCAACGAAAATCGTCACCAAACACCGGAACCAATGAGATTCAAGCATTTGAAAAAATATTTCAAAAAGCTTATTACGCGTTTCGGAGGCTGAAAACGGCGTCAAGTATTCTAAAATTGACGAAGAATTATTTTTTAGAAATCTCGCGGCCGTAGGGGCTAGTTTTTCACGGCCGGAAATATCCGAAGTTGAGACAGAATTCACCGAATTAATCAAGAAGTAAATTTTATCAATTTTAATCTCATCCAGAATGCAAATTGTGTCATTTTAGGTCTGAATTTGCGAAATTTTGTGAGCTGACCAATCAGCGATCAGCTAATGTCAGCAAATCAGCGCCATCGACACGGTTTGATTAACGACAGTCACACATTGCCGTTGAAACGGCGCTATCGTCTGATCTGTCGGCACTGATCTTACTGCAAGCTAACTTCTTCTGGTGGAGGAAGCCCCAGTGCCCGGAGAGAACCAGTCCTGACAGCGACTGAAGTTAGAAGACTACACACATACTGTGAAAACGTATATTAAGCCCAGTTAAAATTTCTTAAAATAGGCCCTAAGCTAGCACATCGTATAGTTACTTCCTTAAGCTTCTTGTGACATTTATTGTATGTAGGTATTGGGGAGGACTGTCTGCTCTTCTCTTTTACCAAGTCTTACCAGGTACGGTACCTACTACACCTACCTACTACCAACTACCTAACCTACTGATGCCATCGTGATGGGTAAAATAGTGGCAAGAGGCTTTGGCTTCGCCGGCTCATTGCGGCTTTGCAGTCGGGTACTATTAGCCGGCGAAGCCGGTGTTGTCAATGAACGCGTACGTATTATGTTGAAAAGCCAGATTTTTCTGGATCCCTTGAGAATTTCGAAGCTTTGACGCACCAAATCGCTCAATGGAGGCCGCCATCTTGCGGATGCGGAAGTATGTGTAACAAATTGAAAAAAGTTCAATAGGAGTTTGTTTCACCCGTCTTTTTTTGATTCACCATCTTATGCACCTCTAATTTGTAATTAAAATACTTTAAGACCAACCTCGGCCCGCACGGGCCTGGTTATCTTCAACGAAAATCGTCACCAAACACCGGAACCAATGAGATTCGAGCATTTGAAAAAATATTTCAAAAACCAAATCACTCAATGGAGGCCGCCATCTTCCGGATGCGGAAGTATGCATAAAAAATTGCGAAAAAGTTCAATAGGAGTTTGTTTCACCCGTCTTTGTTTGATTCACAATCTTATGCACCTCTAATTTGTAATTAAAATACTTTAAGACCAACCTCGTTCCCCGGGCCCTGGTCATCTTCAATGAAAATCGTCACCAAACACCGGAACCAATGAGATTCGAGCATTTGAAAAAATATTTCAAAAAAGCTTATTACCGCGTTTCGGAGGCTGAAAACGGCGTCAAAAATTCTAAAATTGACAAAGAATTATTTTTTAGAAATCTCGTGGCCGTGGGGCATAGTTTTTCACGGCCGGAAATATTCGAAGTTGAGACGGAATTCACCGAATTAATCAAGAAGGAAATTTTATATATTTTAATCTCATCCAGAATGCAAATGGTGTCATTTTGAACTTGGTACGGTACCTACTACACCTACCTACTACCAACTACCTAACCTACTGATGCCATAGTGATGGGTAAAATAGTGGCAAGAGGCTTTGGCTTCACTGGCTCATTGCGGCTTTGCAGTCGGGTACTAGTAGCTGGGTCGGGGTTCAAACTCCAAACTATACGGCTCAGAAGCGAGTATCTGGTTCCTCTTCCGGTTCCGTTTCCTTGAGCTTCGGTTATGCCGGTTTTTGGATCTCGTACACCTACTTCTAGCCAAAAAGTTGATCAATTATTATTGTGATTTTTCATCGCCGCATTCAAATTAATTTTTTTGGTCTTCGCGGATAACTGCAAAGTATGAGTGCGTCAGGGTGTTTCTGAGGTCACGCACTTACCTTTGAGCTGTCTCGTTTTGGTTTGATTCCCAGGGACCCGACTGGGTGTTGCATCGTGATGTGACGTTCCTCGGATAGACGTTAAGTGGGGTGTCCATTCTGCTACATTAGTTGATGGACGTTAAAGATCCCATGGTCTTTTGTGAAGAGTAGCTGATTTATCGCCCGACCTGACAAGTTGCTGTCCTGATAAACTTCTGTGAAGGCAAAGGCAAACATCCCAGTGCTTTCCTTACCATGAGACTGCTTTGACAGTACCGAACCTGCCTTCAGGTAAAACACCAGGTGCAATGTGTAATTACTCCCGCTAGGGAGTAATGCATTCGAACGTGTCCGTCCGTGTGTGTGTGTGTGTGTGTGTGTGTTCGTGTGTTTGTGGACAAGATATCTGGAAAAGTTCTGAACGGATTTGGATGAAAGTTGGTGGGATGATTGCCCTTGGCATAAGGCTGGTTAAATTTTTTTTCCTGTTTATCATAAAAAGTGGGTCGGGAGGGAGGGGTTTTTTTTTTGTTTTGTTTTTTTCAGAGAGAAATTTTAATGGATTATTCAACGCACAATATGTTTTTTTCTTAAATATACTTGATCGGACATACATGATGAATCATGTTATGATTTCTAAACTAGTAAACCTTCGTATGTACGCACTGATACGATTCAAATAAAGAAAATAAAGAAACCCATGTCACATTGAGTTCTGTTTACTTTTAATATTTGCTGATACATATAACAATGGTAGACCAAAACTTCGGCTTTGAAGAATAATGTCCGGTTGCCATACATGTATCTATCAGCAGCTACTGCCTAGAGTTCCACATTCGCGTTTATACATCTATCTATCAGCATCTACTGCTATTATAGCACTCATCGATGTATCTATCTATCAGCATCTACTGCTATTATAGCACTCATCGATGTATCTATCTATCAGCAGCTCCTGCTATTATAGCACTCATCGATGTATCTATCTATCAGCAGCTCCTGCTATTATAGCACTCATACATGAGTAGAGTTCAACACCAAGAGAATGTTGGTTGCCGTTTATTCATGTATGTATCATCACCTACTACTACATGTAGTGTAGCGCTCGTTTAATTTTTGAATAGGAATCCACAGCAATAATGATCACGTAAGGCTCTCCCGTTTGCCGATGATATTTGGCTTCTCCTTCAGAATACCAACTACTTCTTGAACTTCCGAGTGGGCCTCTTCTCGGAAGTACGACTCTTACTGCAGGTACTGCATATAGGATATGACTCATCTGTGGTACCTCAGCTCCTCAACACAGGGAACGGATTTTACTGACTTCGGGAGCAAAAAAAAGAAAAGAAAAGATTTTTTAGGGGCGGACAAATTTTATGGGGCGGGCGGCGATGATAAACAGGATTTTTTTTTAACCAGCCTAAGGAAGAATTGATTCGTTTTTGGTGAAGCTCAGGATATTATTCCGGATCCAGGAATTTTTGGGGGGATTTTTTGGGGGATTTTCTTTTCTGTTTTCCTTTAAAAACCATTTTCTCTGCAATATTTGGACCGATTGAGAGCAAATTTTCACCATAGGAGGGACTCGGTCTGTAGAATATTTTAATGGCAATTATGATGTCACATGTCACGTGGTTCGGCCGCCATATTGTTTTGAGTGAAAAACACTAAAATCCTATTTTCTCCAAAACGCCTGAACAGATCGAGGCCAAACTTTGCAGGCAGAATAGCCATGACGAACAAAAAAAGTCAGCGAGCATGACGTCATGCATCACATGGTTTCAGAGTTATGACGTTTATAAACACAAACTTTTAAAACCTAGCTCTTCCCTCATTTGTGATCCATTCGAGGGGAAACCTCACAGATCTGTTCAGCATATCAGTCTACTAAAATGTCCTTTTGGAATTTGCAATAGGTCACGTGGTTTGGCAGATATCGTTAATTAAACGCAAATAATAAAAACATTTATATCTCTTGAACAACTTCCTTGATCAATGTGAAACTTTATACTGTTGTAGAAGTCATGAAGAGTAACAAGTGTGCAAAATTTGAAGTTGATTGGATGTACGGTGTGGAAGCTAGAAATTGTTATTGTGCGAAGAAGAAGAGATTTCGATGGTGGACGATTAATTATTTATCACTTGTACAGACCTGCAGGCAACATTTGACACAATCTCCCGGGTTAATTTGAACCCCAAATAAAATTATAATTCCAAATTTGTCAATGGCTGAGCTATATTAACAAACGAATAAAACAGATTTGGCAAAATTCCGACTTTTTTTTATTTAAAAGATCGCATATTCACCCAGGGTTGAGAGAGGCTGAAGAAGAAGAAACCTCGCATGGGTTTCCCAGACCAAATAAATAATTCTGGCTCTGCGATTTTCAGGTTTATTACTCCCGCCAGGGATCTTTCCTGGGAAAACAACATTTCAAATCTGGCCTCCAAAGCCAGTCGCCGACTGGGCATCCTCCGTCGTGCGAAGTCCTTCCTTGGCACACCTGAGCTCCTCACCACATACAAAGCTTTCATCCGCAGCTCAATGGAATACTGCTCTCCCCTCTGGGCTGGTGCTCCTGCCTCACACCTAGCTCGTCTTCACGCTGTTGAAACCAAAGCATTCAGAATCATTGGAATCTCCCACAATGAAGCTAACTCCAAGGGCCTCTCACTCACTCACCGCAGGCAGGTTGGTGGTCTTTCCGTCTTCTACCGACTCCTCTCTGGCCTTGCCCCCCCCCCCCCCCAACTCTCTCTGGGCTCTGTCCTGCAAATATTCCTACAGGTCGCACAAGATCTGCCTGCAACCCTCTTATGGTTACTTATGGTTAAACTGCCAAAATCAAGACTCTCTGCTCACCTTCACTCCTTCATTCCTCTTTTCTCCCGCCTCTGGAACAAACTCCCTCACTCTCTTCAATCCCACTCCACCCTCCAGGTCTTTAAAACAGCTGTTCACCACCATCTCTTATCTTCACCCATCCAAAACCTTGATCTTTTCTACCCCCGCTAATTTCACCCCAATTCCACTTTTTTGAAATACCAACTTCTGTCCTGGAAGTCCTTGGTATCCTTGTGTTTTATACTTCTCCCTCCCCCCCCCCCTTCCCACGCCTCCTCCCCCCAAGCCCTCTCCCTTCCACACATCTCCTTGCTCTCAAATGTTGTGTTTGTGTGCTTCCCCTTCTCTCCCCATCTTGTCTTCCGCTCCCTCTTTTTATATATTTTGTTTGTCTGGTTGATTTGTTTGTGAAGTAAATGTTAGCTCTTTCACGAGCCTCGATTCAGTATACAAAAAAAAAATAAAAAAAATAATGCATTTGATCGTGTCCGTCCGTGTGTGTGTGTGTGTGTTCGTATTGTTGTGGATCTGCCACCGGCCTTCTCCCCTTATCAAGGGGGGATTAATCCCCTTGTCTTTACTGACCTGGCGCGACCCGAGAACTATTACGTCCCTTCCGGACAGCGCCAAATAGGGTTTCGGGACCAAATTCGCTCGTACCTAAGTACTAGCGCTACCCTGGAAGCGAGGAAATAAGCCTCGCACGAACCACGTGTGATGGTGATACGCCAAGCGGTTTTCGTACACGTGATCCGCGCCGTTATAGATAATGGAACCCGATTCAAGCGATCTTATTTGTGCCACGCTTAGTCAATGGAGAAATCACAAAGACGATCGAATAAGAAGAAAAGGAAGAACAAATAGATTTAACTATTACTGCACGTATTTACAGCTCAGGACGAAGAGACACAGGGAAATCCTTAGACAGTCTTATTCTTAACACCCCAGGACAAACGAGCCCGTCTCACTCACACTCACACGGGGATTGCAGATGGGCAGGGTGATGTTCTCCAGCGCCGCGGTGGTCGTCCAGGATCGGCTCCATCTCACTCTCCACGGTCCCCGGCACGTCCCGCGAAGATGGAGGTAGGCGAAGGCAGGAACTCGTATCGTGTCGCTCGAACAAAGCGGCAATAATCTCGGGGCGAACGGTAGAGGGTGGACTTTGCACGGCTGGCGGTTATTCAGCCGCGTTCACTCGCTTTTGCTGAACCACGCAAGTTATAACCGCCCTGGCTGCGCCCACGTATTCCTCGTCACCAAGTTCATACAGCGCGAATGATTCCCTTCAAGCGCGTCTCCTTTCTCCGAACTCAGAATTCCTCGACTCAACTTGACGAGCGCCTGCCTCTCCCTTCTCATAACTTGACGAGCGCGTAACTCAACTGGCGCCTCTCCCTCCTCATAACTCAACGAGTGCCTCTCCCAGTGGTGTAGTCTAGTTTTTTGTAGTGGGTATACTGTGATTTTTCCCTTCCAGCCTCATAGTCACCCGTCCTGAAGCGACACCCCATAAGCACCACCACACTCACTAATGCATACAGTATGCATCTACACGTAACGAAACTATGTTGTTACATATCCTCGCACATTTTTAAGTGGGTATATGGAAATGCTGGACCTTTCCTAGTGGGTATACAGCGTATACCTGCGCATCACGTAGACTACACCACTGCTCTCCCATCTCATAACTGAGATGGGGGCTTTGCGCGATCAGTTTTATTGCCACGCCCTTAGCCCGATCGAATGTCCCAACCACGAGCTCAACCCTCCTCCACCTTCGAGGCCTACCTCGTGTTAACTCGATTCGTGAGCAACCAATGCTTAACAAACTGGATCGAGCCTGTAGAGGTGGAATGGTTTGTAGAAATAGGGCCTATCCTCCTGTCTTTACACAACGCAGGATTAACATTGGAAGGGGCCTACTCTCACATATACTAAGACATAACTATACTACAAATGAGGCTAGGTGTTACTCGTGTGACTATCTATGGGGGCAAACCTTTAACCTTTATTGAGCTTTACTGTGCCAATCTCAAAACCGCAGCAGTATGTTCGTGTGTTTGTGTGTTCATATGTTCATGTGTTCGTGTGTTTGTGAACAAGATATCTGGAAAAGTTCTGAACGGATTTGGATGAAAGTTGATGGGATGATTGCCCTTGGGATAAGGAAGAATTGATTGGTTTTTGGTGAAGCTCAGGATATTATTCTGGATCCAGGAATTTTTTGGGGAGTTTTTTTCTGTTTTGTGGCTTTAAAGCTTTTATTCTTATTCTTAAATGATGCTTTTCTCCTCTAATTCCGAGATATATCAAAATAAATTCTCTGACAGGGCCTACTTTCTTTTTCATTTATTGTTTTGGGGAGAGGGGATGTTAAACAAAACGTATTATTCCAACTTGACCCACGGTGGGAGTATGCGCTCTACTGAGTGGCGTTCTAGTTTGTTTGAGGTGTCAGCTGTTCACCAATCTTTTACATGTTATATTATAACAAATGCACATATGGTTGCTTTATTACTTGAAAAATCGAAGATTTTTCAAGTATATTGGTCGGTTCCATTTGTGGTTCTGTCTGTTTGTTTGTCTGTCTGTCTCAAGTCTGTTTGTCACTGGCCTACAGGTCACAATTCTAAACCGATCGTCACGAAACTTCACCACGTTGTATAAGTCGTCCCAATTGAGAAGCCTATTGATTTTGAGGTCAAAGGTGAAAGGTCATCTGGAGGTCAAATTTCTAAAATCGCCATTTTAAATCCGATTGACTTGAAAATTGAATAGCATTTGTATATCAAGTCACTAAATTGGGAAACATACTATTTTTGAGGTCAAAAGGTCAAAGGTCAACTTAAGGTCAAATTTTAAAAATCATCAATTTTCATCTAAAAAGCAGTCAATTCTCAACCGATTGACTTGAAAATTGAACAGCATTTGCCATACTATTTTTAGGTCAAAAGGTCAAAGGTCAACTCAAGGTCAAACTTCCAAAATCATCACTTTTTATCTGAAAAACCATCAATTTTCATCCGATTGACTTGAAAATTGAACAGAATTTGCATATTGAGTCACTAAGTAGGGAAACCAACTATTTTTTAGGTCAAAAATTGTCACTTTTCTTCCTATTGACCCGAGCTTTGATAAAGATTGTCAATTTTAATCTTGATGAAATGGACAATTTGCTGTATCAATGGAATTTTTTTTCTTGGGGAGGGGGGGGGGGGCGTATTTTGCAAGTATCGTGCTTCTTCTGACGTCTTCTTGTTATTTTATTGAGGAATTGTACATATACACACAGTGCCCTCCATAAGTATTGGAACAGTGAAGTGTACTTTGTTATTATTGCTATACACTCAAGAAATTTGGATTTGAGATCAAAATATGAAAATGAGGCAAGAGTACAGAAGGTCTGATTTTATTTCTTGGTATTTCTATGTTAGTCAGGGCCCTTAGGGATATTTTGGGGCCGTTTGGTTCAAATTCTTCCAAAAGCACCAAATTTGGCCCAGATGTTGCCCATGCCATACTCTTTCGATTTTTGACGGGCGCCAAGACGGGCGACCCCCCCCCCCCCCCCGGGGCCCCATATTGGCGAAATACTAAATGGCCGCCACCCGGATTAGAGGAAAATCAGTTAAATAACCAAAAGGGTTGGAATCATGTATGATACCACTTTTCAGGGGTATTCGAGGTCGAGGAATCTAACTATGATGTTATTTTGATGATTCGAGGTCAAGGTCAACCCTCAAGGTCATCTTAAAGGTCATTTTTGAGTCAAACATGTCAGTTTTTGAGTTTTTTGTCAAGATTTACGCAAGGTTCATCATTTTATGTTTCTGGGTTGGGTAATCGAACTCTGACCTTATTTTTGACAATTAGAGGAAATATTTACATGTCTATTTCCTAATTTTCAGGCATATGCAGTTCATCAGTCTAATTACAAAGGTACGGATTTTGATGTTTTATGAACTGTATGCCATATCCTTGTGTTAAATTTTTGTGCGATCATGATCCGGGTTCATGTATACATGATTGTATACATGTCATAAATATGACGTCATAGGTCATGTGACCTGGCGGCCATATTGGATTTTATGAAAACCTTAAAAATGGATCCCTGCCTTCATTTTTCGATCGATTCATTTTGAACTTTGACCACTTATAGTACGCCATGTGATTGGATGCATATCCTAATTATGACGTCATAGGTCAGGTGACATGGCGGGATGGACCGGTATGGTCCCCGGATCATACCGCCCTTGGTGCCCGTCAAAAATCGAAAGAGTATGGCATGGGCAACATCTGCGCCAAATTTGATGCTTTTGGAAGAATTTGAACCAAAATATCCCTAAGGGCCCGTACTATGTGTGTATATATATATATATATATGTATATATATATATATATATATGTATATAATATGTATGTATGTATATATACTGAAACGCAAAAGAAACTTACCACCTTTGAAACCTTTAAATATCAACAATAACACTGCGTGTAGTAAATGTATGAACTTATTTGTGGACAATAGTGTCCTCACTGTCAGACAAAACAGTCACGGATGGTCACTTGAACCTTCAATGGTCACTTCATAGCACAGCTGTTGGACAGCCGTTTTGACTGTCAGTGATTAGCCAAGGGGTACGGGATGATTTTAATGAGCTGCACGTGATGTCTTGATATTGGCTTTAAAAAGGCCAGTGCAAAATGGGCATTTTGACCGAAAAATTTGACCATTTTGACCAACTTCAAAAAGACCGAAAACGCAAAAGAAACTTACCACTTGTTTGAAATGTAATAAAATTGTAACAGTTCAAAATAAAACAAACCAACAATTGCTAATTGAAACATTGGCATTTTATTGATGACATGTCAAGTTTTTGACCAAGATACACCATCTCATCAGTTTGTTCTACAGTACAGAACAGCACAGGGTGCAATGTCAGTCCCCTTTCAATAGCGTGTGGCCACCATTGTTCTGGATACAGGCAGTGCATCATCGGCGTATACTGCCTACCAGTCTTTGGATGGATTGCTGCTGGATTCTGTCCCACTCAGTCCTCAATGTCTGAAGCAGCTCTGCCCGTGTCCTGGCCCTGTCAACTACGCGTCTCCCAAGCTCATCCCACAGGTGCTCTATGGGATTCAGGTCAGGGGAGAGCGCAGGCCACTGCATGGTGTTGATGTTCTCGCCTTGGAGAAATGCAGTGGTAAAGCGAGCAGCATGTGGACGAGCGTTGTCATGCTGAAAGGTTCTCAGTTCTGGGTGGTCTAGCAGGAATGGCAGCAGATGAGGTCGCAGGATGTTATCCACATACCGCTGGGCGTTAAGATTCCCATCCACAACCACCAGTGGCGTCCTGTACCGGCCTGATATGGCGGCCCACACCATCACACTTGGGCCACCCCACCTGTTGGCTTGACGCACGCAACAATCGGCATATCGCTCGCCAGTTCTTCTCCAGACACGCTCACGCCCATCAGGACTGTCCACACAGAACCTTGACTCATCGCTGAAAGCGACCTCGTTCCACTGCGCCAAGGTCCACCGCTGATGCTGTTGGCACCATCTCTGTCGGTTGCGGCGATGGGCAGCCGTCATCACGGGGCCTCTGTATGGTCTTCTGGCAGTCAGACCATAGTCATGCAGTCGTCTTCGTGCAGTATCATTGGAGATCCGTGGGTTTGCACGCCCCGGAGTTTCTGCCGCAGTGCGGGATGCTGGACGGAATCGATCCTGCAGGTGACTTCGGACCATCTGTCTGTCCTGCCTTGCAGTGGTGACTCTTGGCCTCCCTGATCGAGGTCTGTCATCTGCAGAGTTGTGGAGGGTGTCTCTGTCCACCAGGGCCGATATCGTCTGGTGTGAACAGCCAAGGCGACGTGCCACCTCACGGTAGCTCAGTCCGCCTTGCAGCATGCCCAGGGCACGCTGCCGTTGATCCCTTGACAATCGTGGCATGTTGATTGAAATGCCCATTTTGCACTGGCCTTTTTAAAGCCAATATCAAGACATCACATGCAGCTCATTAAAATCATCCCGTACCCCTTGGCTAATCACTGACAGTCAAAACGGCTGTCCAACAGCTGTGCTATGAAGTGACCATTGAAGGTTCAAGTGACCATCCGTGACTGTTTTGTCTGACAGTGAGGACACTATTGTCCACAAATAAGTTCACACATTTACTACACGCAGTGTTATTGTTGATATTTAAAGGTTTCAAAGGTGGTAAGTTTCTTTTGCGTTTCAGTATATATATATATATATACATATATATATATATATATATATATATATATATATATATATATATATATATATATATATATATATATATATATATATATATATATACAGTACATACATATTTTACCATTGTAGAATAATAGCACTTATTATGTTCGGTCCCCCTATTTTAGGTCAGCATAAGTGTTGGAACAGATGACCGACAGGTGTTTCTTGTTGCATTGATTGTTCATACATAAAAAGAGCTGTGAATGTCTACTCTTGGTTTTAGCCTTTGCTTTTGCCGTGGGAATCTGCTGTTGGAGTGAGTCGGCATAAACCAACATGAAGACCAACAACTGTCTATGAAAGAAAAACAAGCCATTTGGAAGCTGAAAGAACAGAATAATTCAATCAGAACCATAGCACAAAAATTGGGCATAGCAAGTCCAACAATTTGGAATATCTTATAAAAGAAAGAAACCACTCGTGTACTTAGCAATAGACAATGGACAGCTCAACCAAAGAAAATAACTGCAGCTGATGATAGAAAAATCATCAGAGCTGTGAAGAAAAACCCTAAAACAACTGTCAGTGACATCACCAATAACCTCCAGAGTGCAGGGGTGAAAGTATCACAATCTACCGTTCACAGATCAACAAGATCAACAAGAACAATCAATCAACAAGAATCTACCGTTCACAGAAGACTTTGACAGCAGAATTACAAAGGCTACACCGCAAGATGAAAAGCTCTCATCAGCACCAAAAAAAGAAAGGCCAGATTAGAATGTGACCAAAAGTACAAAAGTACAAAAGTACAAAAGGAGGTGAGCCAGTGAGTTCTGAGAAAAAGTTTTATGGACAGGTGAGACCAAGATAAACCTTTACCAAAGTGATGGAAAGGCGAAAGTGTGGAGGAAGGAAGGAACTACATATGATCCAAAGCATATTACCTCATCTGTGAAAAGTGGTCGAGGTAGTGTTGTGGCTTGGGCTTACATGGCTACCTCTGGAAATGGCTCAATCATCTTTATTGATGACTAGCAGAAGTGCCCGGCATTGCCGGGTGGGGGAGGGGAGGGGGAGGGGGAGGGGGAGGGGAGGGGGAGGGGGAAGGGGAGGGGAGGGGAATGGGGGGGAGGGGAGGAGAGGGGGGGGAGGGGAAAAGAGGGGGGAGGGGGATGGGAGGAGAGGGGGGAGGGGGAGGGTGAGGTGGGAGGGGGAAGGGGAGGGGGAGGGGGAGAGGGAGGGGGAAGGGGGAGGGGGGAAAGGGAGGGGGAGGGGAGGGGGAGGGGGGAATTGGAGAGGGTAGGGTGGAGGGGGAAGGGAGGGGAATGGGAGGGGGAAGGGGAGGAGGGAGGGTAGAGGGAGGGGGAGGGGTATGGGGAGGGGAAGGGGTAGGGGGGAAAGGAAGGGGTAGGTGGGAAAGGGAGGGGTAGGGGGGAAAGGGAGGGGGAGGGGAGGGGGAGGGGAGGGGAGGAGAGGGGAGGCGAAAGGGGAGGGGGAGGGGGGAAGGGGAGAGGGTATGGTGGAGGGGGAAGGGGAGGGGGAAGGGTAGGGGGAGGGGGGAGGGGATGGGGGAGGGGGAAAGGGGAGGGGGGAAGGGGATGGGAGGGATATAGATGGTTACTGGCAATTGATCACATCCACAAATGATGTAATCCACACAATTTATGTACTTTACATAACGTTAATAGGAATACATGGCCATGTAGATGGGAAATACAGTCTGTTTGAAATAAATCACAAATATCAGATGAAAGTTTTTTAAATTTAGAACTATCCTCACTCAGAGTTAAACATCACCGCAATATTACGCGGTTGCTTCAACGTTTTCTGTGAATTATATGTCATCATTGTGTTACATATTTATGTGAATGTATGTGGATTACCATTCAGGTCTTTGCTTATCCGTGTGTAGTATATTAAGGGTTGTTGTGATTGGAGGGTCAGGAGCCCTTCTGAACAAGTGGCCGGAAACGGAAGTGACCGGAAACGGAAGAGAAAAAGACACGAGGAAGAAAAGGGACGAGTAGTATTCTTCCTCGCCCCGCTCCGACAAAAGGTGGGATCGACCTTGCGCTGCGTGGAAAAGCGGCGTTCCGAAGCCTGTCTGGCGAGAGGAATTACCGGGACGTGTACCTGCCCGGTGGAGACGTCAAGTTGACGTGGGGCCGTGCATCGACCCCGCGTCTGGCATCGTTCGCGGCACCGTCTAAACAGACGCGTGCGGGTCGCACGTTGGGGCCTAACGCGCCTTGCAAGCGGCGTGGGGTTTGGTTTGCTCTACCGTACCCGCTTCGCGTGGCCACGAGGGGCTGCAGCCTGGTACGATACCTGCCCGGTGGAGAAACGTCCACCCGGGGTTCGTTCAACCGCCCGAGTGCGGCGACGCCGACCAGTATCTTGGTCAGGAGGGGCCCAGAGACATTGTGAGGAGCAGAGACCGAAAGGGGGTTGTGAGTACTCACCGGGACACACATATATAAGATGGCCATCTTACTCATAGGGAAGTGCTTGTGAATTGGGAATTGTTGATGGTTGTGTATTGTTGATTGCTCGGGGAAAATCTCCGTGGTTGTGTCATTGAAATTGTATGGTATCATTACCATTGGAAATATATCCTTGAACATCAGTTGTCTCCTGGGT
Organism: Myxine glutinosa; assembly: GCF_964187855.1. Taxonomy (NCBI): domain Eukaryota; kingdom Metazoa; phylum Chordata; class Myxini; order Myxiniformes; family Myxinidae; genus Myxine; species Myxine glutinosa. The sequence goes on along the minus strand of NC_136268.1, from coordinate 99,675,085 downwards.
GAAATTCATATGGATTGCGTGGCGAAAGCGCATATATAATACAGCTTGCTGGCGGAGTTCCTCTCACGGTCCGGGGGTCACCGAGACCAGGTATTCACCGAGGGGACCACGTAACAGAATTGGGGGCTCGTCCAAATTACGATTTGCGGTTTCGCAATTGGGTCTACGTCCGGGATCTAAAATTGTATAACATAATAAAATAATAATATTTTATTAATTAAAATTAATTAATTAATTATTAATTGGTAAATTTTTTGAGAAATTGGGGTAAAGTCTTGGGTGAAGGTTAACAGGTGTTAACGATAGACACCATGGCGTTTGTGGCACAGAACTTTGGGGTAACCCCGAGTGAGGCACAGTTCCGAGCGTTGCTAAAGTCGGACCTCTTGAAATTGGCCAAACATTTTAACTTGGAGGTCCGAACTAATTTGAGGAAGGCAGAGTTGCAGGCCACGGTGATACAATCTATGGTGGGATTAGGAACATGGGACGAGTTAGCCTGGGAGTGGCTACCCGAAGAACCAGAAGACGTTGAGCTCCGGAAACTGGAGTTGCAATTACGGAGCCAGGAACGGATTAAAGAAGAAGAAAGGAAAGCAGAAGAGAGGAGGGAAGAGAAACAAGCGGAGGAAAGGAGAGTGGAACGAGAACTCCAGGAAAGGTTAAAAGAAGAAGAAAGGAAAGCAGAAGCGAGGAGAGAAGAGAAACAAGCAGAGGAAAGGAGAGTGGAACGAGAACTCCAGGAAAGGTTAGAAGGGAGAAAAGCAGAGGAGAGGAGAGCTGCAAGGGACCTCGAAGCAGAGGAGAGAAAAGCGGAAAGGGAATTAAAGGAACGTGACATGGAGCTTCAGCAAGAAATCAAATTCAAGGAGCTGGAGTTAATGAGAGAACGGGGAGAGGCACCACCCTTGCTGACGGGGTCAACACCTAACCAGAAAACCTGGGATGTGGGCAGACATGTGAGGCTGGTTCCACCGTTCAGTGAAAAGGAAGTCGCGAAATTTTTTCCACACTTTGAGAAAGTGGCTCGACAATTAAACTGGCCGGAGGAGGCCTGGACCATACTCGTGCAAAGTGTGCTGGTGGGGAAAGCTCAAGAGATTTATTCGGCGCTACCAATGGACCAATGTGCAGATTATGAGGTACTGAAGAAGCACATCCTCAAAGCCTATGAGTTGGTTCCGGAAGCTTACAGACAAAAATTCAGGAATGCCAGGAAGAGGGAGAGTGAGACCCATGTGGAGTTTGCCAGAGTGAAAGAAAACATGTTTGATCGGTGGTGTGAGTCAAAAGGAGTCGGGAAAGACTTCGAGACATTGCGGGACTTGATCCTGGTGGAGGAATTCCAGCAGTGTGTCCACGAGGACATCAAAGTGTACCTGCAGGAAAAGAAAGTACCAAAGTTGTGGGACGCAGCCACCATGGCAGATGATTATGCCTTAACCCACCGAATAGGGGTCCACGAACCTAACTCCTCGCCTAGATCTCCGCAGGGGAGGTGGGGAACAGCAGGTGCGGAGAACGACCATACATGGCGGCGGCCTCGAGATGATTATGGGGACAACTATGATACCCCACCTGTTCGAAATCAGAGGGATGCGGGCCCAAGACAAACGTATAGTTCGGGGGGCCCGAGGCAGACCACGAGTTTTTCCTCCGGGCCTACTTGCGCTTTTTGCAAGAAACCTGGACACTTGATGTCCAGTTGTTACCGCATGAAAAGCGAAGACCCAGAGCGGAGTCCGACTACTACGACTCCAAACGCAATGGCCATTGTGAGAAATCGCCATCAAAAGGGTTACCAACCATTTATTTCAGAGGGGTTTGTGTCACGGGATGGAGCCTCGACTAACCGGAAACCGGTTAGGATATTGAGGGACACAGGGGCACATCAATCTTTAATGTTTGAAGGCATTTTGCCATGGTCCGAGGAGACGGCAACGGGGGATAGTGTTCGTTTACAGGGGATCGGGGGCGGTGTTAGTGCTCCCCTTCATGTCATCCATTTGGAGTCCGATTTGGTGTCAGGACCGGTCACCGTCGGTTTACAAGCCACGCTTCCTGTAGAGGGTGTATCTGTGGTTATCGGGAATGATTTGGCCGGGGGTCAAGTTTATGGTAACCTGAGGGTTGGTAAAGAGCCTAGCAGGAAAAATAATGCCACACCAGCTCGGGATGGCGACAAAAGTGCCAAGTTATTTGTAGGGGGACTGAACTTCAAAACAGAGGAAGAAGTTCTGGCCTCTGTCTTCAACAGATATGGGCCGCTGGTGGAAGTGCGGTTGGTAAGAGACTGGGAAACGCAACAGTCAAGAGGGTTCGGCTTTGTCACGTTTGCCAGCACAAAAGACGCCAGAGAGGCAGAAAAGAATTGGAATGGCAAGGATTTGGAGGGTCGGACCATAACAGTAGGGAAGGCATTTCGTAGACGTCGAGAGGTCTACAGGAGAGGACAACTGGGCGGTAGTTTTGGTGGTGGCCGCAATCAATATTATTATGGAGGCTCCCTGAGTTACGGCCGCTCCCGAAGGAAGGATTGGCAAAGTAGTGGCCGAGAAGGAGACCGCTATTCATGGGACTACAGGGACAAGTGGTCCCATCCTAAGTATTAGGGAAGTTCGGAGAAGTTGAAGCACTGAATGCGGCGGAGCCGCCGAGCCAAGATTCCTACACGGATTAACCGTGAACGCCGTTCCTAAAGGCGTCCATGTAGTGAACTTTCATGCACGGACTAACCGTGAACTCCACGTTCCTCAAGGCGCCCATGTAGAGAACTTTCCTGCACGGACTAACCGTGAACTCCACGTTCCTAAAGGCATCCATGTAGTGAATACTCGGCTTGGCCTCCCGGAAAAAGTGCTATCGAGTGGCTTAACTTTGGATCTTTGATCAACCCCTTAACCTTCATTCACAAGAAACTGACGGTCAAAGTCAGAGGGTCAGGAGATGGAGTTTGATTTGGCAGGGACAATGTCGTTGCTGGTGCTTAGTCCAGAGGGAGTAATCTGGAGGGGTTGTGGTGAAATTTTGGTTGCTTTATTTTTAAGTGATAACTGTGCTATTGATAATGATAATTATCATGATATGATAATGATAATCAGGGAGAACTGATAATGTGGGGGGGTTGAGTTATCTGGTTTGTTTCTCCAAATTGGCCGGCAAAGAAAGTTTTCGCTGGGTTCAAACTTTCTTTCTGGAAGGGGGGGAGTGTTACATATTTATGTGAATGTATGTGGATTACCATTCAGGTCTTTGCTTATCCGTGTGTAGTATATTAAGGGTTGTTGTGATTGGAGGGTCAGGAGCCCTTCTGAACAAGTGGCCGGAAACGGAAGTGACCGGAAACGGAAGAGAAAAAGACACGAGGAAGAAAAGGGACGAGTAGTATTCTTCCTCACCCCGCTCCGACAAAAGGTGGGATCGACCTTGCGCTGCGTGGAAAAGCGGCGTTCCGAAGCCTGTCTGGCGAGAGGAATTACCGGGACGTGTACCTGCCCGGTGGAGACGTCAAGTTGACGTGGGGCCGTGCATCGACCCCGCGTCTGGCATCGTTCGCGGCACCGTCTAAACAGACGCGTGCGGGTCGCACGTTGGGGCCTAACGCGCCTTGCAAGCGGCGTGGGGTTTGGCTTGCTCTACCGTACCCGCTTCGCGTGGCCACGAGGGGCTGCAGCCACAGTGCCTGGTACGATACCTGCCCGGTGGAGAAACGTCCACCCGGGGTTCGTTCAACCGCCCGAGTGCGGCGACGCCGACCAGTATCTTGGTCAGGAGGGGCCCAGAGACATTGTGAGGAGCAGAGACCGAAAGGGGGTTGTGAGTACTCACCGGGACACACATATATAAGATGGCCATCTTACTCATAGGGAAGTGCTTGTGAATTGGGAATTGTTGATGGTTGTGTATTGTTGATTGCTCGGGGAAAATCTCCGTGGTTGTGTCATTGAAATTGTATGGTATCATTACCATTGGAAATATATCCTTGAACATCAGTTGTCTCCTGGGTGAAATTCATATGGATTGCGTGGCGAAAGCGCATATATAATACAGCTTGCTGGCGGAGTTCCTCTCACGGTCCGGGGGTCACCGAGACCAGGTATTCACCGAGGGGACCACGTAACAATTGTGAGAATTTTTTGGATTTTTTTTTTTTTAAATGAGATTTTTATATTTAAAAAAAACGGCAAAAAGCATCAGAACAGCTGTGAAAAAGCATCAAAACAGCAGTGAAAAGCATCAAAACAGCATTCGATATATTTTCACTTTTACGTTTTAGCTAACTCGCTCGTGAACCTGACGAAGATCCTGAGCGAGGATCGCTACGCTACGTTATGCTAACGCTACGTTAGCTACACTACGTTACGCTACGTTATGCCTAAAAATATGGATCTAAAGATGAAAGAAAAAAAAACCTATGTGGTGTGAATGGCAATGTTCCTCGCTGAAATGTGAAAAAACGCAATCGCTTTTCGCTCTGAATTACGTGCGAACGCGTAACTGTGAGATTATGGTGGCAAGCCTGGAACATCACGTGATCGCTCTGAGCGAATCAGCGCGCTGCTCTGCCACCGGCTCAGATTCTGTGTATAATATTCCTCGCTGAAATGCGCTGAGGTAAATATGAATAAAAAATATGGATCTCGTCAAATATTTTTAGGTAGGCCATGTCCTTCCCAGGCTCAATGGCCATGTCTATGCCAAATATCAAGCACGTGAGCCTCTCCGTTTAGGAGTCTATCGGTAACATTACACACACACAAACTGTGTTTTATCTATCTATAATTCCAGTAATCTCTGTTTGTACGTTTGTACGTTTGTACGTCTGTACGTCTGTACGTCTGTTTGTCTGTGACCGCTGTTTCTCGACAACCACGGGTCCGATATACTTTTAACTTGCCAGGTATATTGCTGGGGACCCGAGGATGTGCCTTTTCAAGGTTTCATATTAATCGGACAATTACTTACCGAGCTATGTCCAAAAAACGATTCAACCAATCAGAGAGCAGCGAACGATCGCGTGTGCCGAACGTGGAGGACACACTCTGCCTCGGATGGCACATTTGAGAGCGTATTCATTTATTTCACGTTTGCAAACTATGTTGGCGTTAAACTATGTTTTAAAACTAATAAAACCGAATTTGCGATTCATTCGCTTTCCTGCGCGTTTGTGCACGCGATGGCGATTTCTTTACCAAACTCCGGAAGCCGTTCGCTTTGGACCAAACCATTGCATGTAAATAGAGGGGGGGGATTGTCACCGTACTCGCAAGCCGTTCGCTTTGGACCAAACCATTTCATGTAAATAGAGGGGGGGGATATAATTTTAGATATAGATATAGTACGGGCAATGCCCTAGTCTATCTATAATTCCAGTAATCTCTGTACGTTTGTACGTCTGTACGTTTGTTTGTCTGTGACCGCTGTTTCTCGACAACCACGGGTCCGATATACTTTTAACTTGCCAGGTATATTGCTGGGGACCCGAGGATGTGCCTTTTCAAGGTTTCATATTAATCGGACAATTACTTACCGAGCTATGTCCAAAAAACTATTCAACCAATCAGAGAGCAGCGAACGATCGCGTGTGCCGAACGTGGAGGACACACTCTGCCTCGGATGGCACATTTGAGAGCGTATTCATTTATTTCACGTTTGCAAACTATGTTGGCGTTAAACTATGTTTTAAAACTAATAAAACCGAATTTGCGATTCATTCGCTTTCCTGCGCGTTTGTGCACGCGATGGCGATTTCTTTACCAAACTCCGGAAGCCGTTCGCTTTGGACCAAACCATTGCATGTAAATAGAGGGGGGGGATTGTCACCGTACTCGCAAGCCGTTCGCTTTGGACCAAACCATTTCATGTAAATAGAGGGGGGGGATATAATTTTAGATATAGATATAGTACGGGCAATGCCCTAGTATATATAGATGTAACTAATGAATTCAGAAGTGTACAGAAACCTTTTGTCAGCCCTATGTAAAATAAAATGTCTCCAAACCCATTGGGCAGCACTTCACCAAGCAGCAGGACAATGACCCAAAACACACTGACAATGCAACTATAGGAGTTCATCAGGGGGGAAAAAGTGGAAGGTTTTAGACTGGCCAAGTCAATCTCCTGATTTAAATCTAATGGAGCATGCATTTCACTTGCTAAAGCAGAGACAAGTCAGAAACCCCCAAAACAAACAACTGAAAATGGCTGCAGTAAAGGTTTGGCAAAGCATTTCAAAAGAAGATACCTAGAGTTTGGTGATGTCGAGGGGTCACAGGCTAACCTGTTCCAACACTTATGCTCACCTAAAATGGAGGGGGTGGAGGGGGGGGGGGTGAGTGGACTGAACATACAAAGTTATACTGTTCTACAATGGTACAACGTGCATACATAAAAATACCAATAAATAAAAGCTGACCTTCTGTACTCTGAATACTTCTGTATTCACCTTTTGATCCCAAACCCAAATTTATTGAGTATATAGCAATAATAAGAAATTTGACTTCACTGTTCCAATACATATGAAGGGCACTGTATAGTTGTCGGACAAGGGCATTTAGAGATTCTGGTGTATTCAGGAAACGGTGGACAAATCTGGACATGTGGGATTTGAACCTAGGCTTATAAAGCTAATGTGCTCAGCTGGGAGCACCAAACAGGCTCAACCATGCATGTTTCCCTGAATTTTACATTACAGAGTTGCTCGAGTAAACCCCAATTCACTCCCATTTTTTAACGTTGAGTATTGCTGTCACCTTTGGATAAGGGCACGTTAACTGCACTGCACAGTCCCAAAGGCCTCTGCCAAGAAAAAAAGAGAAAAAAGAGTCATTTCCGATACAAGGCCGCGACTGATGCCTGTCTCCGGGTGCCTTTACCCCCATGCCCTGCTACCATCCTCCACCAGCCCACACACCGTGCCGCACGTGCCTGAATTCCCATTGCACCTCATCTTCCACTCTCTCCAAGAAATATACATGTGATCACGTGTACTGACTTGTCTCCAAGAACAGTGTACGCACAGACACACCTTTTCATCAAATCAACAAGATTGAACATGTATATGATGTTACCATCTTATTTGTATAATTTTCACCAAATCGTTTTCTCCTTATTACCTCCACCGTGAAGATGGATGGAGGTTATGGTTTCACCCCTGTCTGTTTGTAAACCCGTGAGCAGGATATCTCAAAAAAGTTATAGACGGATTTGGACAAAATTTGGTGGATAGGTTAGGTGTGTGACAAGGACGAATTGATTAGTTTTTGGTGAAGATCTGGATTAGTATCTGGATGTGAGAATTTTAAAGTGATTCTTCACCATTGAGTAATAGGGCAAAAAACAATATTGTCATCTTCATCACCATCATCATCATTTCGGTTCATTGGGAATGTCAAACACTGGACAAGGCAGTGTGAAGACTATGTGTCAAGTTTACAGTAATAAAGTAGTTTCATGAAACTTAAAATATATTATATATAAATAATAGGCTAATCATATAAAATTACATTAATATGTCTATTATGCATCAAAATTGATGTGGAATAAAAATGCAAATTAGCTAGAAACAAGGAGACATTTTAAATGACACAATATCTCAAGATATATAGCATGATATCTCAAAAAGTTATAAGCAGATTCGGACAAAACTTGGTGGACTGGTTGGGCGTGTGACAAGGACAAATCAATTCGATTTTGGTGAAAATCCAGATCTGGATCCAGTTACGAGAATGTTTTTATTTTAAAGTGATTCTTCACCATGAGGGATAGGGCCAAAACGGTATATAGCATGGTACAGATATCTCACTGCTTAGCTGCTTACAGATAGCTGTAGGTAGCTGCTTACAGGTAGCTGCTTACAGATATCTCAAAACATTGTGGACGGTTCATGACAAAACTTGCTGGATGAGCTGGGTAGGTGACAACAAGTCCATTCGATTTTGGTTCAGGTCCGGATCCAGATCCGACCTATCAGTGAGATACAAAACGTAAACTGTTCAGCCTGGCGGATCTATGTGTTCTACCGAGTGCCCTTCTAGTTTGTGGATGTTAACAATATCCCGCTGTACCTTTCAAAAAGGGTAGTATTGCGTGTCCCTATCTAAGCCGATTATTTATATTTATGCCCCAAATGGGCAATGCCCAAGCGGCATAGTAGCAACACTGGAGATGATGTGCAAACCTGCAAACAAACAAACAAACACACACACACACACACACACACACACACACAAGCATTGCTAATTGAGCCCAATGATTTTGGTCCAATTAATGCAGAAGTGAAATCAAGAAAAAGGTCAAATAAACTTCAATAATGAAGTGAAAATATACTGGAAGAAGAGCTCCGAAATTGTACCAGTGATAAGTGTGGGCAACAGGAATGATAAAGAAGAACCTTACAGATATCTTATTTAAAAAACATACCTTGGGGACATACCACAAACAAACTACAACTATAATTGGAGGCTCTGTGATGATCCTGAAAAGATCCCTTGGAACAAAACTCTGAGAACAACAAAACTTCACAACTTAGTCCATGAATCACAATCCTTCACTGAAGTGGAGATGGATACTTCGAGTCCTGGGAGGATTCCGTTCCATCCTCTAAAAACAAAATTATGGAGATCACAACCAACGACACACACACACGCCTCAGAGGAGGGAATGGGATTAGTCTTTATTTATTTATTTTTTACATATAATATCCACAAATATTACACACACACAGCTGAAGTGGATACTTTGTGACCTGGTAGGTCTCCGTTCTATCTCCTGAAACCCACCCACGTTTGGAGATAGAAGCCAACAACAACAACTTGCATGCGCACACACATACATACATATACATGCACAGGTTCAAATATGTACACACACACACACTTTCCTCTTCTCCAATGGCTTGATCTCTGATCATCAATTTGGTTTCAGACCAGGTCACTCTACTCTGGACATGCTGCTTCTGCTTTCTCAACAAGGGATGGAGGTCCTCAATGCCAAACAGGAAATTAGAGCTGTCTCCCTTGACATATCACGTGCCTTCGATACGGTCTGGCACCCCGCTCTGCTCACCAAACTCTCCTCCTTTGGTATCCATGGAAATCTCCACGCATGGCTGGCGGACTTCCTCTCTAGTCGTAGTCAACGTGTGGCCCTGAATGGGTTTCTCTCATCTCCTCTTCCTGTTCAGGCTGGAGTTCCCCAAGGCAGTGTTCTGGGCCCTGTGCTCTTTCTGGTCTTCATCAATGATCTCTCTGACTCTCTTGAAAATCCTCTATCTCTTTGCTGATGACTCTACTCTCTGTCGCTCCATTCCTCATCCCTCAGATCGGCAGTCTGCAGACTCTTCACTCTCTGTAGACCTGGACAAAATCACAGACTGGGCAAACAAGTGGAACATGTCTTTCAATCCTGACAAATCTCACACTCTCACTATGTCTCTCCGAAAAGACCGACTGGACAACCCTCTCATCCACTTTCTGAATAATCCTCTCCAAGAAGTTCTGTCACTCAAGCTTTTGGGTCTCACTATCTGTCATGATCTTTCCTGGGAAAACCACATTTCAAATCTGGCCTTCAAAGCCAGTCGCCGACTGGGCATCCTCCGTCGTGCGAAGTCCTTCCTTGGCAAACCTGAGCTCCTCACCACATACAAGGCTTTCATCCGCAGCTCAATGGAATACTGCTCTCCCCTCTGGGCTGATGCTCCTGCCTCACACCTAGCTCGTCTTCACGCTGTTGAAATCAAAGCGTTCAGAATCATTGGAATCTCCCGTGATGAAGCTATCTCCGAGGGCCTTTCACTTACTCACCGCAGGCAGGTTGGTGGTCTTTCTATCTCTACCGACTCCTCTCCGGCCTTGCCACCCCAGCTCTCTCTGTGCTCTGTCCCCCTAATATTCCTACAGGTCGCACAAGATCTGCCTGCAACCCTCTTATGGTTAAACTGCCAAAATCAAGACTCTCTGCTCACCTTCACTCCTTCATTCCTCTTTTCTCCCACCTCTGGAACAAACTCCCTCACTGTATTCAATCCCACTCCTCCCTCCAGGTCTTTAAAACAGCTGTTCACCACCATCTCTTATCTTCCCCCATCCAAAACCTTGATCTTTTCTACCCCCGCTAATTTAACCCCAAATCCACTTTTTTGAAATACCAACTTCTTTCCTGGAAGTCCTTGGTGTCCTTGTGTTTTATACTTCTCCCATCCCCCCCCCCCTTCCCACGCCTCCTCCCCCTAAGCCCTCTCCCTCCCACACATCTCCCGATGTCCCTGCTCTCAAATGTTGTGTTTGTGTGCTTCCCCTTCTCTCCCCATCTTGTCTACCGCTCCCTCTTTTTATATATTTTGTTTGTCTGTTTAATTTGTTTGTGTGATAAATGTTAGCTCTTTCACGAGCCTCGATTCTGTATTAAAAAAAAAACAAAAAAAAAAACACACAGACGGATACTTTGAGACATAATATGTCTCCGTTCCATCTCCTGAAACCCACCCACATGTGGAGATAGCAGCCAACAACAGGCAGCAATGGTCTTGTAAACTTAAGTGTGTATTCTTTTAGTTTTTCTAAGTTTGTCAGATCGATCAGTCATTTATTGTTGATAGAAATCCATTCTCAACAAAGTTTCTGCAACTACTTTCTTGTTGCTACTGTTTTTCTGCCCTTTCACAATATTTTTAAATATATTTTTTATTGAATCGCAATTTAATATACATTACATCGACGACCTGTGCAATTAAATACAAGGGAATATGGCACAGAAGGAGGATATGTGGCTCATCATGCTGATATTATTACGTTAACACTTTGTGAGGATTACACCGCAACCTTTCCATCCAAAGTTCCTTTTGCCTACACTTCTATCTCCCTTTTTCCCAACTCCCCAAGGATTCTGTGTCCGGACGCACTGCACACAGACAATGGGAGAAGCAGCTGTGCAGTACAGAGCCTCGATCCCGTCCCGCTCCACACCCGAGGACAATACGCAAAATTGGTGATGATTTGAGCATCCACCAAGAAGAGAAAGTTTGTCTTTTTATTTTTGGTAACGATGTGCATTACCTGTATAACAATGAAACAAGGAAATGTACGCAGAGGTGAAAGCCATTTGGAATATTATTATTGTGCCATGTCCAAATCTAGCACTCCGACCGACTGACTGTACTTAACTTGAAGCAGGAAACTTTCCAGGATACCAGCTCGTACCCAATAGGCTACTATTTTTTTAAGGACATAGTGGATTTCTTTTTAACATTCTCATCCAAAATGCAAACAGGACAGTCAGCTTCATATCACAATCAGGATCGTAGCATGCTCCAATAGTGGAGTTCCAGAGATGGATTGCCCCCTGCAGGCATCGCATCAGAAGGGCAGTTTATATTTGAAACTTAACACGTACTACGTATGCATACGCTACTTGTGAACATTGATCTGTTTTACATTCACATTTCCAATAGAGAGTGAAGACAAAGCATCACAATTTAGTCCATATTCAAAGGTAGTCATGCAGAACTTTGAACAGGTTACCATACACTTTCTTGAGTATTACTCGTGATGCATTGAAGTATGACGTCACATCTTTGAAATGTCTTTCTGTGAATGCAGTAGAGAGCTAAATAGAGAAAATATCATTTTCAGGGTTAATGAAGAAAAAAAAATAATTAGAAAGCGTCTTCAAATGCAAAGCCCATGCACGTCCGTTTGTATTCAGATGTCGTCTTCTTCTTCCATACGTTCAAGTAACGAAAACAGTTTTAAAAAAATACAAAATGGAAATTTATGATTTTATGCAGCCTCGATCTTTGAGCTTTATATATATATATTAAAAAAAAATCAGCTTCTAGCTTTTGATTGGTGAACCAATTTATTAACCCAATATGCATATTCTTTAAATTTCAAATCAATCTGATGAAAATTGGTGATTTTACGCTACCTTGACCTTTGACCTTTTGACCAAATTATTAATTTGCCTTCTCTATGTTCTCATAATAAAGCTTTGTTAAAAATTTGATGAAAAAACTCAAATGGTCAATTGAAATTTCAGGTGAATTGTATGAAAATTGATGATTTTATGTGATACTGCCCTTTGACCTTTTGACCTCTTGATAAAATTATTAATTTGCCTTCATGTTATCATAATAAATCTTTGGTGAAACGTTGATGACAATAGCTAAAATGGTTTAAAAAAATTACGGCCTGGACACACACACACACACACACACACACACACACACACACACACACACACACACACACACACACACAAGTAATTACAAAACGCCATCTCTGTGCAGGGACTGGCTGATCAGAGTAATTTCAAGTGTGAAAAGCCTTGGTCTGGTTGGGGGACTTAACTGAAAAAAAGCAAACAATTTCACCTTCTCCACAAACGGTATGCTCAAACCTTCAACAAACTTATTCAAGCAGAAAGAATTCCAGATGCATGGTGTACAGAAGGCAAACTTGCTTAATTCATAAGACTGAAGTCGATGAACTACCTCAAAAAATAGAACTATAACGCCCGGCAACAACATACAAAATCCGAACAGCAATAGTAATCGTAGAATAAATATATTCCCACTTAACTGAACAAGAATACATGGAAGCAGAACAAAAAGTATGCAGAATAAACTGATGCAGAACAAAAGGATAACCTGCTTAACAAAACAATTCTAGGAAAACTGCAGAAAAGAAAAAGGCACCAAACTGTCAGCGTTGTGATTAACTAAAAGAAAGCATTCAACAGCGTCCAACACTCATGTCTATTAATACTGCAACTCAGTCCAACCTTAATACAAATCAACTCAGAAGTAACAATTAAAATTCCAATGTTAAAATACAACAAGTCAGGAGACGACGATGGTTCACGAGCGAGCGGTATTCAATGACGAAGGACGGAATGTAACCGAAACAGGCCCGGACAGGCCAGGCCCGGAAATGTCAAAACGAAGGTTACTGACCTTGAAATGAGATAGAAAATAATGTATAATCAGTTATGAGGTTAGTTAGCTACACGATACCGAAAATTCGGTGAAAAATGAAATGAAAAAAAAAGAAAAAGAAAAAAAAAAGAAACATCGAGCTCCGTGGGGCTAGACACATGACATTGGCCTAACCAAATATCGAAACCCCTGTCAGATTCCACCAAACCCCTCAGGGAAGATGTAGCTTGAACCCGATTACCCCCTAAAAAGATATCTTTTTCGGGCGTGGCTCCGCCCACAATGGACGCAATACGCCCACTCTAGGCAGGACACAACTAGATCATGATATCAACCTCCCACCCAAGTTTCATCAAGATCGGATGATATCATTGGGTAGTTATGCTGCGGACAGACAGACACACAGACATACAGACACACACACAGACAGACGCACACACATGACGAATATAGTGGTCACTTGATAACTCGTGAACCAATGAGATAATCTCCCTGAAATACTTATCCCTGAAATAAAAAGATCATGAACATGGAAATAATCTAAACTTCACCATACAGGTGCCTGAAAGCAGAACATCATGCAAACACTGTAGGGGTAGAAGAGTCACAAAATAGGCCTATACCAAAATAAATGCACAAATTAATTGACAAAGGACATCTAAGTATCAATCCTGAAAAGATACCTAGCTCCAAGAAATAAAACCAAAGCTATAATTCAGCGAGCAGTGGCATCGTTCGAATACATCTGCACTCCAATAAAATGGCCGCAAATACAATTGTTCACCAAAACAATGAAACTGTTTACTGTTCACAAAAGAGAGCACATATCAGTGCATCCAAAGATTCTACCAACTAGGTCGTAAAATACAAGGGGGTCTAATAGAGTTGAACCAGGTACATAGAACAATAGCTGTAGAATTGGCCATACAGGTAAAAGGGTTGACAGATCGTCGAATATAATTTGTATATGAGCACGAAGAAAGCAGCTTGAAATTGCATCCCAAACTCACCTTGCTATAAATTAACAAGAACGAATGTAACATGTGAAAGAGAAATGGCAGGGAACTCGCTCTCAACAGCTACAAGGTAGACAAAATAATACTGTAAAACAAAATATCAAAGATGTGTCAAAATTTGGGGAAATTGTTTTTAAAACAATTTAAAAAAAATTGATTGGACAGCCGAGCAATATATACGGAAGGTTACCTGGAATGGATAAAAGGAGGACCAATTGACGGAGAAGAAGGAGCAATAATAAACGGCAAATATCAAGGACGTTACACAAATGGCTTTAAGGAAATAGGCAGGCCTGAATCAAATGGACAAGTGCGGATTCTGCAAAGTCAAAACAGGAAGCACTAGTCACTTTCAGGGTGAAAAACACAAATGTCAGAACAACTGTGCACACAAAGGCACACCATGCGCAAAGTAATTTATTGGCACGTGTGCAAACACTTCTATAATCTCAGTTCCTGAAAAGTCGTGGAAGAATTTCTCTCGAAAAATAAATTTCTAATGAAAACAATCACATTTGACTTGGCCGCTCTTTCTAGTTTGTAAATGCCATATGCAATACTACATATAGTCGATCGCAGTGCCTTGTTTTCTGGAATAATAAAGGAAAGACAGCATCATTATTAATTGAACTTTCAGTACCTAAAATGATAGTTTGGAAAGTGAAGAAAATCGACCAAATACCATTAATATCCAGAAACAAATGGAGTGTTTTAAAGAAAATTAACCTCAGAGTTAGTTAGTTATTAGTCTACTTGAAGAGATATCAGGAAATATCGCAGCAAACAAGGAACAACTGTAAAATTTCAGTGGTTCAGGGACAATCTTTAAAAAAAGAGCACTACGTACCTATTTGAGTATATCGACGGGAAGGGTGTCGTACCGTGAATCCATAATCCAAGGATGCCCTGCGAGAGAAGAAAACAGAGAATCAAGAAAGAAATTTATTGAAGTTCGATTTTAATTATTGAGGATTAAAAAAGGAAGGGAACACTGAGCGGGGAAGGGAGTTCCATAACCAAGCCGTTTCAGGAAAGAAAGAAGCATAGCGATTGGTTCGGTCCCAGAAATCGAAACTTGATCTCTGGCGGACGTTTGGCGGTTAACGTGGTTGAAAATTAATGGGCAAGGAATGAAAGCAGCAAGCTTAGAAGAACAATAACAATCTTACTATAATTCACCAAATGTCCGTCCGTCCGTTCGAAGGTACCGCAAAAACGGCCCAACTGATTGCAACGATATTTTGGGTGGGTAATCCTGGGACCCCCTGGAGTAAAATAGGCTATATTGTTTTTCCAATTTTTCCAAGTTTTCCAATTTTCCAGTTTTTCCAAACACAATGGAATAATATTTACCGAAATGAACATTGATGTGGCTTTTGTTGAAATTCTACAAATACTATTTATTCTACGTACCAGGAGAGAGTAGATCGACTCCTGACGAGCTCTTCCGATATAAACGGAAGAGATATATACTTCTGATATAAACGGCTCAGGATACCGAAGAAACACAGCAGCGTGTGCAAAGCGACTGAGAAACAGGTGTGGTGGCCGCTTCCGTGTTACAGATTCGGCGTGCACTCTTCACATAAACGTGCGACTGAGAAAGACGTGTAGCGGCCTCTTCCGTTTTGCAGAATTCAATCTTTTTTCAAAATGGGCGCCATGTACTGTTTAGATTTTGATGATTTGCGTGTAATATGATTCAACGGATGTTTATATGAATCGTTTAAAATAAAATAAAAAGCCTTCAATTTCTGATATTTTGCCTTTTCATTTGGGCCTCCCAATTGAAGCCCCGCCCATAGGGCGGGTACTGTTGCTAGTGAAAGTAATGGAAGGAAAGGGGAAAAGAGAAGAGAGTGAGCCAAAGGAACTGTATGGAAGACAATGAGCAGGGGTACCAGCACAGAGTGGGGAGCCATAGTCCATGGAGCTCCGTATGAAAGCCTTGTACACCATGATGAGCTTGCTGCACCTCAGGAAATCCTTCAATGTGAGCTGGCCTTTGTTGTTGGTTTATTTCTATGATCATGCCATCAAAGGTTATCTCAGATAGTGAGACTGAGGGGTTCCATTCCAGGTTCCAGACACTCCTCTTCCAGTGGCTCTCCAGAGAAATGGATTAGATAGCCTTGTGGAGAGACACTGTGAGAGCATGTGACTTGTCAGTGTTGAACGTCATGTTCCAAGTTTCTGACGAGCAGCTTATCTTGTCCAGGTCTGTCAAAAAATGTGTTGTTTTACACACAGTGGTGTCATCGGAAAAATGGTAAAGATGGTTTTCTAGAAAATCAGATGATATAGATCAATAATAATGTAGGTGCGAAGATGCTGCCATATGGATCCCAAGCCTGATAGGAAAGATATTTTGAAAGGACACCATCAAGGGCCACCCACTGTTTCTGATCATCGAGGAAATCAGACAGACAACCTGAACACCAAATGAAGGCAAATTGGAAATCAAGGCTGGATGCCAGACAGTATGTAAAATGCTTGAGAGATATCCAGAGAGAAGGCCATGATCTCATTCTTGTGCTTCAGGGCATCCATCCACTGCTGTGTCAGAAGGAGTAACATATCCAAGGCGGAATGGCAGGTCAGAAGCCAAACTGGTTGTCAGATACAAGTGAATTAGAGCAGAGTACTTGTGCTCGACTGCAATGATGGACTCCATTATTTTGCTGATGATGGGGAGAAGACTGATAGGTCTGCAATTGAGCGCATCAGTTTTAGAATTTTTCTCATGGATATAAGTGATGTTTGCAATTTCCCAAAAAGGAGGAAGTTGCCGACCCAAGAAGGACCTGTGAAAGAGAAAGGAGAGAGGTTATGATAGGAGTGAAGCACAGTTCCTGCGGATTAGAGCACTTACACCAGCAGATCCGAGGTGAGGGATTGGGGGGTGGGGAGAGAGGAAGAGAGAAAGACTTCTATATTCTGCCCCCTTACCCCGAGAAAGAGTAAGGGGTGTTGGGGGAAAAGGAGAAATACGTAATCAAGCCTGTGCCACTGCCACAGAACCAAAATACAAGTTTCCAACCAAAGCACGGCTTTCCATCAGATCAAATTTTAATCACACAATATATGTACAGTGCAGCATAGATAGACAAGATGGCTGACTGAAATGAAAGAAGTAAGTGAAAATGGGAATGAAATATGTGTGGTCTTGCTGTGCGTATTTTATTATAACTTGTAATGTCGGCTCCCACAAGGTGGCGCTATATGATATACATTTACAAATATAATTGGGGCTCTTTCCGCCACCTTGAACCCAGGGGCTATGATTTTTTTTCATTGCCTAAAACCCTCCTTTGGTGCACTCTAAGTACAACCACCAGTTTTCAATTCAAATCAAACACACAAACAAACACTTCTCCAAATACAGTATATATAGTAAGATAGCTGCCGAACTGCATCACCTTAAGTAGTGAGAATTTGTGATAACAACATTGGTTATCTTATGGTATATGCTTTCATGTAATTTGCCCTGATATTTCCCCTCCAAGCCACTTAAATGCCATAGCTTTGGTGCTTTTCCCCTTGGGCCTCCACCAGCAGGCCTCTACACCCTGTGCTGTGACAGCTCGCACTCCACACCCAGTATGCTGTTGGTACCTTGCCTCCCCCACCTCCCAAAAGTATGGTGCGGATACAACCCTGACTTGGACCAGCTGGACGGTTGTGGAAGAGGTGTCCAACTGGGTAAGAAACTTTCCTACAAAAGCAGGGAACATTCTGTTGGGAACATTCTGTTATGGCGGAAATGGTATGTACAGTAAGGTACATTTTACAAAGCATTAATCGAACCACAATCTTCCCTAAGACCAGCACCTTTAGTGACATACACATTACTAGTGCAGAGAGAGAGTTCATCAAATTGATTCAAAGAATTACATTATGTTTTGAACCTTCCCTACACAAGGAATCGTACACATTTTAAATAATCACATTCCAATCTGGAATTCATTCATTCACATGTATGCAGCACCTGGTTGTGGGTTTGCAACACTTCTGGAGGCGTTGCTATCATGATTGTGCAGTGTGCCCAGATCAGGGCAGGAATTTCGAATTTGCTCAGGATACCGATACACTTCGGCTTACTCTTTTAAAGAAAGGCCCGGTGATGTCTTCAACGTTCACAAGCGGATGGCTTTCTTGATATTCCATCTGACGGATGGTCCATCAGGACAGAACTGCCCTGCAAATTATTTAAAGCAGCAGGATCACAGTTTATAGTTGGCCCTGTAATCAAACCCAGACTAGGCAGCTTAGTATGTTACCAATAAGACAATCAGGAATTATGCCCAGTTACGTGTTCAATGTGTAACATCTCTTCCATGATCAAAGTCCCAAAAAATGTTTTTTTTGTAATTTGGCACATGTCTAACAATCTAAACGGTTTTTGCAAAAATAATAAAACAAGACACACTCGCCATCAAGCTTTTATGGAAGCCAATGCTATCGCACTCAATGAGGTTTCTGCCAGGAAAATGGTTGCCTCGGTATACAAACACTTGTATGACCTCGTTGTACTTCACTTGAAGTGGTTACAAAAGTGGAGGACATGGCATGCTGGGGTGAATTTTTTCAGCCAGCTGTGGAATGCATTCCTAATTCAATTGGACCCTGCCATTAAGGCAGCCATCAAGTTGACCCATTCCGCACTAAATTAAATTAACTTCAACGTTTCAACGGATATAGGTCTAGTGTTATTCCATTCAAATTATAGACTCAGTTAATGTTAAAGATTTTGATAATGAAGAGGACAGTCGTGTTGACCTGGGATGCAAGGAGGATTTTTGGACTAGGACCCGATTTGTGATCTATCCTTTGGGCCTTAATGATAGGGTACAAGGTACCGGGTCAGTTTCTCAGCGTAAAGTTTATGGTAATGAGTATTTTGTCAATCCAATTAGGAGGCCTTGGGGTCATGGATGTTGCAATCAGGGTGGTACAGCTCCAAAAGTGGAGATTTCAGAGTTATTTTTTTGTATTACATAGTCGAGGCTCATAGACGAGCCAGTACACTGAACGGATCAAGACGTAACAGGACAAAAAGGAGCAGTAGAGAGAGGGGGACACCAAAAGCACAGTTGAAGGCCAAGATAGAGGGAGATCAGCAGGGACTGGCAAGCTTATCAGGATAGAAGGCACAATGGATGGTGCAAAGTACAGGAGAATCCTTGATGAAAATCTGCTCGAGTCAGCCATGAATCTGAAAATGGGTAGGAGATTCACATTTCAGCAGGACAATGATCCGAAGCACAAAGCTAAAGCCACACTGGAGTGGCTGAATAAGAAGAAAATAAATGTTCTTGAGTGGCCCAGTCAAAGTCCAGACTTGAACCGAATTGACCATTGTTACGGATCCGTCACTTCTGCCTTTGTTGTTATTATAGACTTGTAGAATCTTTAGTTTCAGGTAATATTGTTGTTAAGATTTTTGTGTGAAATGGAGATGACTTCAGTAAAAGGTAAAAATTAATGTTTGTCAAGGAAAAAGGAAAACGCGGCAAAGAGACCGGAAGAAGGGAGATCGATATGGGCAGAGAGAGGAGGAGAGAGCTGTGATTCACGTCGAGGCTGCGAGCGGACTTGTTTTTATATATTGGTTGCGAATGAGTTGAGGTTTCCCATGAAAGGGATTGTCAGCGACATCATCAGGTATTGCGAGTGCAATTAAACCTGCGTCTCAGGTTTTATCACCAAGTGTGAGTCGTCGTTGAAGAAATCAAGTGCCTCCATTACAGGCCTAAACGCCATTTTGTCCTCGAAGAAGAAGAGGTTGTCCGCTTGGTGCATCTTGTTTTGCCGTTGGGGTTTACATATCAACCTCATCGTGTTGATTGCCGTTAGTTTCCATATCGGCTCAATTCCCATATCTACCTCTCACCTTGTAACTCCTCATCCACAGCCGCGCCAATACCTGCCTATTGATTTGCCGTTCTGCACGACCTCTTTGGGGAATGTTACATCCCACTCACGTTTGGCGTATCGTGAGTTCATTGCTTCAAGAGCATTGGGGAATGATGATACTAAAGCGCGGCGTTACGCGCGCTGCTTGTGAGCAAGGAGGAAGCGGACAAGCGGTAACATATGAACGTCTTTATTGTAAGACTACACTGTAACACTGAACTCTTCCGGGCTGGTCGCCCGGTGTATATCCTGAGGCCACGCCTACCCCTCGGGCGTGGCCACCGCCCACTTGGTGCGTGGAATGATGTCACCACGCCAGTGGGCTTTTGTGTCCGCCACACGCGCCCCCCCAGAATTCCCGCGCACCTGGAGGGCCAGTTTGCGGGGCAGACGAATGACCCGGCCGAAGCGCCCCCTGGCGATCGGCGGCGTCTGGGGTGCAGGGATACCAGGTGGGATGCCCCTGGCTGCCCCTGGGATGGGTGCAGGACCGGGGGGCGCCGTGGCGTCGGGGCTGGGCGGTGCCGGGGGTCCGCCCGCAGGAGGGCGGCCCCGACGTGGGGGTCGGGCCACTGGCGGTGGATGGTCCACATCGAGGTGGGCCGGCTTGATGCGGTCTACCGAAACGCGGTCAGGAGTACCGCCGATGTCCAGGGTGAAGTGCTTTGCCCCGGTCTCCAGCACGCGGAAAGGCCCGTCGTACGGGGGCCGCAGTGGTGTCCGATGGGCATCGTGGCGGACGAAGACGTACTCCGCCGTGCGAAGCTCCGGGGCGACGTGCGTCGGTGGGTGCCCGTGGCATGCCGTTGGCACCGGGGCGAACCTCTGGGCGGTCTCTTGCAGAGCGGAGCGCTGCTGTGCCGCGGACCATGGTGCCGTGGAGTCGGGGAGGAACTCGCCCGGCACCCGCAGCGGTTGCCCGAAGACCAACTCCGCCGCGGATGCGCGCAGGTCCTCCTTGGGCGCCGTCCAGAGGCCCAGCAGGACCCAGGGGAGCCTGTCGACCCAGCCGCCGTCGCGGAGGGTGGCCCGGAGCGCGGCCTTCAATGAGCGGTGAAATCGCTCACACAGGCCGTTAGCCTGGGGGTGGTAGGCCGTGGTTCGGTGCAGCCGGACCCCGAGCCCCTGCGCAACCGCCCCCCAGAGCTCCGAGGTGAACTGGGGGCCGCGGTCGGATGAGATGTCTGAGGGGGCGCCGAACCGGGCGACCCAGGTGGCGATGAAAGCCTGCGCGACATCGGCCGCCGTTGTCGACGCCAAGGGCACGGCCTCCGGCCACCGGGTGGTGCGGTCCACCATGGTGAGGACGTGGGTGAAACCCCGCGAGGGGGGCAGAGGTCCCACCAGGTCCACGTGGACGTGGTCAAACCGGCGTTCCGGCACCGTGAACGGGGCCAACGGGGCCTGGGTGTGCCGGTGCACCTTGGCGCGCTGGCACGCGAGGCATGTCCTGGCCCAGCCGCGGACGGCCTTCCGGAGGCCATGCCAGACGAACTTGTCGGCGATCAGCCTTTGGGAGGCCCTCGCGCCCGGGTGGGACAGGCCGTGGATGGCGTCAAACACCTGGCGCTGCCAGCCCGCGGGCACAATGGGGCGAGGACGCCCGAGGGAGACGTCGCACAAGAGGGCCGCGCCCGCGCCGTCGAACGGCACCTCGGTGATGCGGAGGCCCGTGACGGCGGTCCGCAAGGCCTGGACGTCGGGGTCAGCGGCCTGGTCCGCTGCCATCCGGGCATAGTCGATGCCGAGGTGGACTGCGTGGGCGACGGCCCGGGAAAGGCAATCCGCCACCGGGTTGTCCTTCCCCGCGACGTGCTGGATGTCCGTCGTGTACTCGGACACGGCCGAGAGGTGACGCTGCTGCCGGGCCGACCACGGCTCGGTGACCTTGCCCATCGCAAAGATCAGCGGCTTGTGGTCGACGAAGGCAGTGAACGCCCGGCCCTCGAGCAGATGGCGGAAGTGCCTGACCGCCAAGTGAAGTCCGAGCAACTCGCGGTCGAAGGTACTGTAACGGCGTTCGGGCGGGCGAAGCTGCCGGCTAAAGAACGCCAGCGGTTGCCAAGCTCCACGCACCCATTGCTCGTGCACCGCGCCCACCGCGTAGTCCGAGGCATCGGTGGTGAGGGCGATCGGTGCATCACGCGCCGGGTGCGCGAGCATGGTGGCGTTAGCCAAGGCGAGCTTCGCGCCCGTGAACGCCGTGTCCATCTGCTCGGTCCAGGTAACGTCGCCTTTGCCCGGCTTACCTCGGAGAGCTTCGTGCAGGGGGCGCAGGAGCTGGGCGATACGGGGCAGGAACCGATGGTAAAAGTTCACCATGCCCAGGAACTCCTGCAGCCCTCTGATCGTGCGGGGGCGCGGAAACCCCTTCACCGCCTCCACCTTGGCCGGCAGGGGGACGGCTCCGTGCCTGGTGACACGGTGCCCCAGAAAATCGATTGTGGCGGCGCCGAACCGGCACTTTGCGGGGTTCACAATCAGGCCATGCTGGCCCAGGCGTTCGAAGAGCGTGCGGAGGTGGCGTAGGTGCTCTTCGCGGGACGCGCTGGCGACGAGGATATCGTCCAGGTAGACGTAGACAAAATCCAAGTCGCGCAGGACGCTGTCCATCAGTCGCTGGAACGCCTGAGCCGCATTCTTCAGACCGAAGGGCATGCGCAGGAACTCGAAGAGTCCGAATGGCGTGATGACCGCCGTCTTCGGGACGTCCTCCGGCCTGACGGGGACCTGATGGTAGCCGCGTATGAGGTCCACCTTCGAGAAGAAGGACCTGCCCGCCAAACGGGCGGAAAAGTCCTGAATGTGGGGGACGGGGTAGCGGTCGGGAGTCGTGGCGTCATTGAGACGGCGATAGTCCCCGCACGGTCGCCATCCCCCGCCGGGCTTCGGCACGATGTGCAGCGGCGACGCCCAAGCGCTCTCTGAGCGCCGAACGATGCCGAGTCGCTCCAGGGTAGCGAACCCCGCTTTTGCCACCGCCAGCTTCGTCGGCTCGAGGCGGCGTGCCCGGGCGTAGACCGGTGGCCCGACGGTGGGGATGTGATGGGCCACCCCGTGCTTGACGGCCCCCGCCGAGAAGGTGGGCCGCGTGAGGGCCGGGAAGCCGGCGAGGAGGCGGGTGAATGCGTCCGCTGCCGGAAGCGTACAGACCAACGTGGCCGGAACCGAATCGTTCGGCAAGCCGCTTGGCAAGCCGCTCGTTGAGCTGGGCAACGCACATGCGAGCGAGCTGAACGTCTCGGCCTGGACAAGCCGTCTGCGCTTGACGTCGACCAGGAGCCCATTAGCGCACAGGAAGTCCGCGCCAAGCAGTGCCATGGGCACGTCGGCGGTGACGAACGTCCATCGGAAAACCTGCCCTCCAAACCGCAGAGAGAGGCAGCGTTTTCCGTACGTACGGATGGGCGTCCCGTTCGCGGCAAGCAGCGCGGGGCCCCCACCCGCGGCGTGCTTGTCTGACGTGCCGGCGGGAATGACACTCACCTGTGCTCCCGTGTCGCACAGGTAACGGCGCCCGGAGAAGGTGTCCGTTATGAACAGCAGGCTGCTCGAACGGCCGGCGCTCATCGCCACAATTGAGCGCCGGCCCGGGCGTTTCCCGACCCGTTGAAGGAGCACGGAGGATGACACCGCCGAGCTTCGTGGCCGAACTTGGCGTGGATCCAGCACCAGGTGGTGGAGCTGGAGGAGCGCGGCTGGCTCCGCCAGGCCGGTGGAGTCGACGGGTTTCCCCGCGGTGGCGGTTTTCGCCGCGGCGGTGGGCGGGGCGTGGCGGCGTTCACGAGGTGCGTATCAGCATGCTGCTGAAACTCAGCGTGCTGTAGAAGATGATGCTGTGGAACAGCAGCGTCGAAGGCCGTGACGGCCACGCCAACGCTCGCCCGCGTGTCCGAAGCGGCGAAGTACTTGTCCGCCTCGGCCGCCAATGCTCGGGGTTCCGTTAGCCCGGTCCCGGCCCACGCGAGGCGAACCTGCGCTGGAAGTTGGCGACGGAAAAGCGCCCGGAATAGCGAACCGGGGGCTTCGTCGCCCAACAGTGACAGCATATGGTCCATTCGGACCGACGGGCACGTCTCACCGAGCTCGGGGAGATCCAGGAGGCGGTCGGCCCGTGCGTCGTCTGTGAGGCCGAACGTGGCTAGGAGTAGCCGCTTGAGTGCCTCGTACTTGTGGCCGTCCAGTGGGTGGCGAAGGACGGACACAACTCGAGCGGCCGTGCCGGGCCCGAGGGAGGCGACGACATGGCAGTAGCACAGGTCGTCGTTGGTGAGGCGCCGAAGCTGAAATTGGGCTTCGGCTTGAACGAACCAGACCTCGGCCTGGGCCTCCCAAAATTCGGGAAGTTTAATCGCCATTGACTTGTCGTTGGCCATTGCAATGGCGTCGTGTTCGGAAGGATCGCTACGGCAGATCCAACGTCGAGGGTCACCAGTAAAGCGCGGCGTTACGCGCGCTGCTTGTGAGCAAGGAGGAAGCGGACAAGCGGTAACATATGAACGTCTTTATTGTAAGACTACACTGTAACACTGAACTCTTCCGGGCTGGTCGCCCGGTGTATATCCTGAGGCCACGCCTACCCCTCGGGCGTGGCCACCGCCCACTTGGTGCGTGGAATGATGTCACCACGCCAGTGGGCTTTTGTGTCCGCCACAATACCATCATATTATGTATTGTTCATTTGATGCAAGTGATATTTTCATGGTACTTTCTTTAATAGTGTTATTATTGTGCATGTGAGAGTTCTTAATACACTTACTTGTTTTGTCTACAAGTGCATTGGTGTGGTTTTACCATGGTTAATTAGAAAACGCAAAACAACAAATCTTTTTGCCATGTTCCCGCTCCAGACGCTGAGATGCACCATAACCGGGGTTTGGGGAGGTAATACGTAACAACAGTAATAGCGAAACATGAAGATTGCAGTCCATTGACAATCCCCACCAAACATGGCAGAAATAGAGCAATTTTTAAGTGAAGATGGGCAAATATTTCGTCATCTCACTAGGCAAAGATGGTACAGACCTGCCCAGAAAAACCCGTAGCAGGCATTGCTGCAAAAGGTGCTTTCACCAAGTACCGACCTCGGCGGCGGAATACTTTTGTAACCAGTGAATTTTGATTTGTACATGTTTTTTTGCAGGTATTCCTGACATGTAACCTCCTTCTACTATAACAGTGTTTAGTTTTTTTTAAATTCATTCGGAAAAATTGTTTCTACATTATTTGTAATTCATCGAAATGTGGCATTATTGGTTGGAGGTGAATACTTTTGCAAGCCCCTGTACATACCAGAATATGTGCCATAATTAGGCAATGGTTGAGCAAAGCAAGGTCAAGGCCATTTATTTCTGCTATGTGAAATACCCATGCCTGTGGAAAACTGATATTTTGGAACACCGTCCACATTTTCCATCCAATCATTATGTAACTTTGAAAAAAAAGCATCTATGGGTAGGCACTCCTATGTTGAAAGTCCTGTGTCAATCGCTCAAGCAGTTTTAAAGAAAAGGAATTTAAAAGCAAATAAAGGTTAAAAAAAAAGTGGTGGCTGAAGAAAATAAAAGTGAGGGCCTCGGCCGAAATTCCACAACATGATCAAGGATGGTTGTGGACGCCTATTGCTCGTGTTGAGAGCGTCCTCTGTGAGGTCAGTGTCAGTGGTTCAAACCCCGGGCGAGTTCAATCAAAGACTAAAAGTGGTATGTGCTGCTTCCTTGCTTGACGCTCAGCATTTAAGAAGATAAAGCATGGACATGCAATGCTGGCAATGGCAAACAATCTACACTTGCCAAAAAAACTGTTTCAGCAGTACCAACACGACGTAAAGAGTATGGTACATCAAAAAATGATATTGGTGTAGTTTTCTAAGACTCCGAGGAGTTACATCCAACACATACACGATCCCTGGAGTTTAGATACAGTGCTCTCCATGAATATTGGAATAGTGAAGACAGATTTGTTATTATTGCTATATACTCAAGGAATTTGGATTTGAGATTAAAAGATTAATATGAGGCGGGAGTACAGTAGGTCAGCTTCTATTAATTGGTATTTATATTGTTACGGATCCGGGGGACTGCACTCCCATTAGCAAGGGGGGGGGGGGTTAATCCCCTTGCCATGTTAAGCTGGCCGTCCACCGGTCCTGGGGGTATGACGTCACTTCCGGTCGGTGGTGAGTAGGGTTGTAAGCCCAATCCGTCCTACTACCTAATTACCAACACCGGCCGTAAGCAAGGAGATACTCCCACCCGGGCCGCAGCGTGATTGGATGCGCCGAGCGAAGCGAGCTGCGACTCGGGCCGTTAACAAAGGACTAAACCCGACTCCGAGCGTTGGCCGAATCGTGCCACAGGTACTCAATTGAGAAGGGACTAAAGCGATCGGGGAAAGAAGAAACCAAAGTAAAGGAAGAACAGATATTTATTAATTATGTACACGAAATGAAGAGGAAATGAAAGAAGGGCATTTACAAGGAGAGGAAGAAGCAGGTACACAGGGCAGCCTTAAAACAGTCTTATATTATTATACGCCCCAAACAGAACAAACAGACTCACACGAATAGGGAATGGCAGGAAGGAATGGCTGGAAGGAGGAGAAGGTTCGCGCAGATGGCAAGTGCAGGAAGGTCCGGGCAAATGCACAGCGTCGAGGTTGGCTCCAGTCCACGCCCCGGTCCACGCTCCGGGCTTTTGGTGAAACCCAGCGGCAGCTGCACGTATATTTTCACGCGCGCTGACAATGTGAATAGATCGCGTAATGTCAGCGGACCCACTCTTCTGCCTCACGATCCTTCACACTCATCTCCCTCTCCCTCGTCTGATCTCCTTCTCACCTCATCTGATCTCCTTCTCACCTCACCTCCTCATCTGCTGAAGCAGTCCCTCGCAACTGCTTTTATTGTCCGTTGTTGTATCAAGCCGCCGGCTCTGATGACACGCCTACCGGACGGCTCACCTCGGCGCTGGTTGGCCGGCAAGGGCTCGCTGGCTCCACCTCTGATGGTGAGTCGACGTGCCACACCTTGTTCTTGTGTCCCGCCCCCTTTTTTCTCGGCCTGAGACCGCATGTTCAATGGCGGCTTGGGACCATCAAACAAATCAAGACAAGGGGCAGCGAACGCTGCCCTAATGCTACTGCAATTTGAAGAGCAGGAGATGATTGGGGATAATTGAAGGGGCCTATCTTATTTGATTAATGCAACGCAGATTCAACTATTGGGAACAGATCCTTAACTAAAACACATAATAATGAGATAACTACAGAGAGGTCCTATGGTGTTCTACATGTTGTACATGGACTAACTAGGGTGCGATCTTTAATAAAGCCAAATAATGGGGATATTTACAGGGGATCATTTATAATGGAACATTTACTAAAATTTACAAAGTGAAGGTTCTAAAAATCGTAACAATATGTATATATGTTTTACCATTGTAGAACAATAGCACTTTTTATGTTCAGTCCCCCCATTTTAGGTAAGCATAAGTATTGGAACAAATTAACTTAAAGTAAGTTAAAGTAGTAAAATAATGAGTATTTGGTTACATATCCCTTGCATGCAATAACTGCATCGAGCCTGTGACCGAATGCCATCACCAAACTCTTGGTATCTTCTTTTGAGATGCTTTACCAAACCTTTACTGCAGCCATTTTCAGTTGTTGTTTGTTTTGGGGGTTTCTGACTTTAGTCTCCAATTCCACAAGTGAAATGCATGCTCCATTAGATTTAAATCAGGAGATTGACTTGGCCAGTCTAAAACCTTCCACTTTTTCCCCCTGATGAACTCCTTGGTTGCATTGGGAGTGTGTTTTGGGTTGTGTTACGTGCTCCTCCACAACCCCCTGGTCACGGTGTACCTCCGAGCCCCGAGAGGAGTCACGGCAGAAAAATGTGTTATTCTGTATGTCAAAGGTCAATGGTGAAGCCACACCAATTGTTACCAACAAACAAATATTGTATTAAGATCACACAAGAATAACAGTACAACAATAATAGTAATCAAAAGTACAATCAATATATATATCCTATGATGGTACCATCAGTTTCATAATATATAACTCACTGTGCTCCAAGTGAGTGAAACAAGAACATTCCCAATGTCTCTACTCCCGGCTTCCAGCCCAAGTCGGTCCGCTCCAGCGATCGTCAGAACGATGTCCAATCGAGACCAGAATCCCGTTCGGTTGTCAGTCACAGTCACGCGGCCAAGCTGCGCAAAGGCACCCTCAAGGTGACTGGGAAATCCAAAGGCGCCCTCCAGGCGACTGGGAAATCACACCCTCGGGTATGGACGTTTCACGGCTCACAGTCGGCGGACCTCAGATTTATCTTCAAAATCCACGTTACACACACCCACACCAGATAGCCGTCTGAATGCAGTGAAAATGGCTGAAGCGAAGCAAAGAAACCTTGCGCGACGCGCAAAGCGCGCGAGTCAAAATCGCCGATGGCCCGTACTCGAGACGTAACGGCAGTCCAACGATTCTCTTCGGAATCGACCGCAAAACCTGACACGCAGGTTGATCTGTCACAACGATAACAACTCTGTCGCAGGAATCCCTTTCCCGGGAAACCCAAAGTTCACTCCTGACTCTTGCTCGCCAACGTTCGCTCCAGACCACAAAGCAACTATGCTTCTTCTCCGACTCACTCGCTCCGCCTTCTTTTTTTTCCTCCTCTTCTTCGTCGTCCGGTTCCGGTTTCATTTAAAACATGAACTTTTTTTACCTTTTGAAAATAACAATATCTACTTCCCTCAAACGACAACAATAATAATGCATGGAATCAAAAATGTTTACAGTGGATGAAAACCACAACAACGGAAGTGACGAATCCATAACAGTTGTTGTCTTGCTGCTTGGTGAAGTGCTGCCCAATGAGTTTGGTGTCATTTTCTTGTACAAAGGCAGACCAAATGTGTCTGTACACTTCCGAATTCATTCCACTGCTGCCATCATTAGTTACATCATCACCTAGAATGGCACTCAGTAGAGAGCATACCTCCGCCTGGTAAACAGTTTACGTTTTGTATCCCACTGGTTAACCCCCGCTATTGCAGGGAAAATGGCCTTAAAATGCCTGTTGTTGTTGTTGTTGTTGTTGTTGTTTTGTATCCCACTGATAGGCCGGATCTGGATTCGGACCTGAACCAAAATATAATTGGCTTGTTCTTGTCACCGAGCCGACTCATCCACCAAGTTTATTCATAACTCGTCCATAACATTTTTAAATATGATGTTATATATCGCTTTTCACCCGATCTTTCAATGTAGTACAGCAGATAAGCTCTCATATTTTATCAAATTGTGCATTTTTTGAGAAAAGCATGAAATTTCTAGCATAGTTAGTATATACCATAAGGTTTCTTTTCAGATGTGGAGGGAAGTCAGATTTGACATCTGAGGACCGTGAGAGGTCAAATCAAAAATGGCCGCCAGTCCATTTAGTCTAATGTTCAAACGCGCTTATAGGTGTCATTTCCAACTAAATTGGGGATGCCCATTCATTTGGTGATACTTTTGAGATCGCCAGAACTCAAGGACATGCATTTAGGTCACGGTCAAGGTCAAATTAAGTTAAATATCGATTTTTATGATACTGCAGTTGGAACTGCTATTGGAAAAAGTTCATTTGAACCTTTAAAACGTTATTTTTTCAGGTACAGGGATAGGTACAGAACACCCAAAGACCAGAAATGATGAAAAAAAGTGTTTACACTGCAAGGAATGATGCAATAACCTCTGAAAAAATAACTGTAGTTAACCAAGTATGTCCACAAAAGCTTACTTTAAATCAAGTGCAATGATGAAAATTGGTAATGATCTAAATCGAACAGTCTCCAGAACAGAAGCACAGTGCAGTGCATTTGAATGCAGCTTTGGCACACTTGCAGCGTCCAGTGCACCCTTTCTTGCAGCCACAGTCGATCAATTCATGGCACGATTTTGATGCTTCAGGGAGAGTGGTCCAAAGAGGCTGCCACCCAGTTGTCTCCTTTGTCCAGCCCCAGTCAGGTGGGTCTGGCATCTCTGGATCCATGACCAATGCCTGGTTACAACAGTTGGCCTGGTAGCAAGTGCGCTTGATGTGCTGCTTGAGTGTTGCCTGGGTTGGAGGAATGTTCTCTAGAGTTCTACACTTCTGTGTGAAGAGCTGTTTCCTGGCATCATTCACTTCCGTGCTCTCACTGGTTCGGTCATACATCAGCACCACAAATCGCTCCAGCAGTAACATTGAGCCTTCACTGACCTCACTTGGCATGCCTAGGAGTTCATTGAAAGCATAATTCACCTCTGGGCATCCCCCAATTTAGTTGGAAATGACACCTATAATGTTTTTCTACACTATTTGGTTCCAAAATTAAGCGCGTTTGAACATTAGACTCGGTGGACTGGCGGCCATTTTGGATTTGACCTCTCACGGTTCTCAGAGGTCAAATCTGACTTCCCTCCACATCTGAAAATAAACCTTATGGTATGCACTAACTATGTTAAAAATTTCATGCTTTTCTCATAAAATGCACAATTTTTGTGTTTATCTGCTGCACTAATGGTGAAGAATCACTTGGAAATTAAATAGTTCGTGTAGCCGAATCCATATTCAGATCTTCACCAAAATCGAAACGATTAGTTCTTTTCACACACATACACAACCTGTCCACCAAGTTTAGTCCAAATCTGTCCACAACTTTGTGAGATATCTTGTTCACAAACGGACAGACAAACAAACAGACAGGGGTGAAAACATAACCTCCATCCACCTTTGTTGGTGGAGGTAAAAAAGATGAGTGAGGCAGTCCCAGAGGCTATGACAGGACCTCCATCATGCTGAACATAAAAATTGAACATAAAACTGAACTGGGACTGAACATAAAAAGTGTTATTGTTCTACAATGAATGAATGTCCACCAAGTCCACATATTGTTCTACAATGGTAAAACGTATATCCATAGAGATGCCAAGAAATAAAATCAGACCTTCTGTACTGATCTCAAATTAAACTTTCTTGAGTATGTAGCAATAATAAATAACAAAGTACACTTCACTGTTCCAATACTTATGGAGGGCACTGTGTGTATATGTACAATTCCTCAATAAAATAATAAAGCAACCATATGTGCATTTGTTATAATATAACACGTAAAAGATTGGTGAACAGCTGACACCTCAAACAAATTACACATTGCACCTGGTGTTTTACCTGAAGGCAGGTTCGGTACTGTCAAAGCAGTCTCATGGTAAGGAAAGCACTGGGATGTTTGCCTTTGCCTTCGCAGAAGTTTATCAGGGCAGCAACTTGTCAGGTCGGGCGATAAATCAGCTACTCTTCACAAAAGACCATGGGATCTTTAACGTCCACCAACTAATGTAGCAGATGGGACACCAAGCTGAACAACGATCCGAGGAACTCTAATCGGGTTGGGAAACAAACCCAGACGAGACAGCTCAAATGTAGGAGCGCAACATCTACACGATTAACACAGGCCAGTAAGTTTTTTCAAATGCTTGAATTATATCAGTCTATAAACTATTTGTGATCGGATTTTTATGGATAAGCAAATTATCTGTTCAAATTATAATCGCGAGACTCATTTTCGTATTTGCCCTTTTCACCGAAACGTTGCTTGCGTAAAAGGTGGCCAAAGTCAACCTTTTGGGTGAGGCTGAATTTGGGACATGCGGGCAAGCAAACCAACAGCAAACAGCAGCCCCAGGCAGGAAACTTGGCCTTGCTAGCTTACCGGCCACCAGGGCAAAACAAACAGCACAGCTGTGGTCTGTAAAGAGGATGTGTGCCTTGCTCACCGGGAGGGAAGGACGAGGCTCTGGGTGGATACGTGGTCCAGGAAGGTTGGGGGAAGATTAAAACAGGACATTTATGTCCTACCACTCATCTCCTCTTAATATAACCTAAAATTCCAACATACCCAGGCAAAAGATATTACAGGACAAAAGCATCTAAGCTCATGTAATGTTTCTTTTGTTACCAAGTATCAAACACCATGGTTATTTTTATTTTTCTCTCCCATTGCCTGGGCAATTTGGCTCAGCTCCACCGACCAAGCAATACATTCTTCTGGGGAGGGGAGCGTAATACTTTTACTCAGTCTAAAGCAGCAGACATCAAATATTTGTACATAGTCACGTGAAAAAGTAAGTACACCCCATGTAAAGTTTTGACTTTTTCAACATATTTCAACATACAGCTATTTGATCTTCATCTATCTATAATTCCAGTAATCTCTGTGTGTGTGTCTGTGTGTATGTCTGTGTGTCTGTGTGTATGTCTGTGTGTCTGTGTGTTTGTCTGTGACCGCTGATTCT
The DNA here is from genome assembly GCF_964187855.1 of Myxine glutinosa. Lineage (NCBI taxonomy): Eukaryota > Metazoa > Chordata > Myxini > Myxiniformes > Myxinidae > Myxine > Myxine glutinosa. Next base: position 99,642,886 of record NC_136268.1, on the reverse strand, counting down.
CGACAACCACGGGTCCGATATACTTGAAACTTGCCAGGTATATTGCTGGGGACCTGAGGATGTGCCTTTCCAAGGTTTCATATTAATCGGAGAAGTAGTTACCGAGTGTCATGTATGCAGTGCAAATGTTCACCGTTGTATCCCTACACCGGGACCGGGTTGTATCCCTACGCCAGAGCTCGGATGGCGCTGCTGTGAATCGGGCCTTGATCGGCAGAGTGAATAAACGCGTACGACAATTGATCGCAGTTTGTCGAGATACTTTACATGGCGACGAGGATAAACATCTAGACCATGACATCTTTCGGCCATATCGATGAATTCGACCCTCATGAGGGGGATTTTGACACGTATTCTGAGCGGTTGGCTTTCTACTTCGAGGCGAACGGCATTGCGACCGAAGGCCGGATGAAGGCCGTCTTCCTGTCCGTTTGCGGAGGTGAGACGTTCACACTCGTTAAAAACCTGATTCGGCCTCGGACAATCCAGGAGCTCACGTATGCAGAGCTCAAGGCCGCTTTGAAGGAACATTGCAACCCATCTCCTTCAGTCATCCTGTGTCGGTTTAATTTTTACATGTGCAGACAGCAGCAAGGTCAGTCGATCGCAGACTTCATTGCACACCTCAAAAAACTGTCACATCTGTGTGAGTTTGGGGACACGATCGATGACATGCTTCGTGATTTGCTGGTGGTTGGCATGTCTGATGACCGCACTCGTAGACGCCTGCTTGCTGAGAGAAGACTGACGTTCCAAAATGCCAGAGACACCGCCATTTCCATGGAAAGTGCTGAACGCAACGCTACAAGCATCGGTGCCACTCGCTCGTCTGGTACCAGCCCTGCTGTGAATCGGTTGGATCATGTTCAGCCACAACGTTGGAACAAGGCTCCTCGTCAGAAGCCAGTGCAGTCTCAAACCCACAACAACTGTTTTCGGTGCAACGGAAAGCACCCTCCGGAGACGTGTCGGTTCAAAGATGCCACCTGCCATTTCTGTTCGAAAACTGGCCATATTGCTCCAGCTTGCATCACTCGCAAATCGGGAAAAGGAAAAGCTGCTGACAAGATTCATCAATTTATCGGTTCGGAGGAACCCGAGCTTGACCAGGTGAGCTCTGTTTCCGACAACTCAGAATCGTATGACCTGCTTCATATTGATTCTCACCATAGGCGGGACCCTCTTCTTGCCAATGTTGTCGTCAACAATCGACGATTGCAAATGGAGGTCGACACTGGTGCGGCCGTCTCGCTCATCAGCCATGCTGTTTTCACAAACCTGTGGAGTGATGCTGACCGACCCCATCTGAAACCTACTACCTATGGACTCTCCACCTATACAGGTGAGAAGATTGTTCCCTGCGGTACATGTGATGTCACGGTGGGCTACGATAACCGTGAGTTTCACCTACCCCTGATCGTCATTCCTGGAAAGGGCCCTTCCTTACTCGGCAGGAACTGGTTGAGCATAATTCGACTGAAGTGGGAAAGCATTCATCAACTCCGGGCAGCCAACGTTTCTCCTACCGCAGCATACACACTCAAAAATGTGCTGGATATGTACCCGGATGTCTTCAAGGATGAGCTTGGAACCTTGAAAGGACATACGGCTAAACTCAGGGTTGACCGGGATGCCAATCCTATATTTTGCAGGGCTCGCCCAGTCCCTTTCGCCCTGCGTGAGCGGATTGACAAGGAACTGGATCATCTTGAAAATCTGGGGATCATCGAGCAAATCCAGTATGCCGAATGGGCGGCGCCCATCGTTCCGGTCATAAAATCGGACCAGTCCATCCGCATATGTGGAGATTATAAAATGACCGTGAACAGGTGTTCTTCATTGGATAAATATCCAATCCCGAGGATCGAAGACCTCTATGCTCGTCTCACGGGAGGCAAGACTTTTACGAAACTCGATCTCAAATCCGCCTATCTACAGCTCTGCTTGGACGAGAATTCGAAACAGTATCTTACCATCAACACGCATCGTGGGTTGTATAGGTACCACCGACTTAGTTTTGGAGTGAAATCTGCACCTGGAATTTATCAGCGTGTCATGGACAGTTTGTTTGCCGCCGAACGCAACGTCGTTTGTTACCAGGATGATATTCTGGTTACTGGTCGTACGGACGCGGAACATCTACAGAACCTGGAGAGAGTTCTGAAGAAGATTTCGGACTCCGGCCTACGTTTGCGTCGAGACAAGTGCAAGTTTATGGTGCCATCAGTCACGTACCTGGGTCATACGATTGATGCCGAGGGTCTACACCCGACAGATGAGAAAGTCCGAGCTATCAAGGATGCTCCTTCTCCACGAGATGTGACCGAATTGAAGTCATACCTCGGTTTGCTTCAGTTCTATGGTCGTTACATCCCGAATGTGACCGACGTTTTGGGCCCCCTTTATCGGCTTTTGAGGAAAGGAGTCTCCTGGAGCTGGGGGTCTACTGAACAATCGGCATTCCAGACCTCTAAGGATCTGCTCAAATCGTCCAATGTTCTCGTTCATTTTGATCCAGAGAAGGATCTTGTGCTGACATGCGATGCCTGTCGGTATGGAGTGGGGAGTGTATTATCGCACGTGATGCCTGATGGTACGGAAAGACCGGTTGCATTTGCATCCAGAACGTTTTTCCCGGCAGAGAAAAACTATTCCCAACTTGACAAGGAAGGATTGGGAATCGTTTTCGGCGTCGGCAAATTTCGCCAGTACCTTCTTGGACATCATTTCACGATTCGCACTGATCACAAGCCGCTGATCAGTCTGTTTGGTCCAACTAAGGCGACATCTGACACACTACCGCCCAGGATCATCCGCTGGTCCCTGTTTCTCGCTGCTTATGACTACACCATATGTTATAAGCCCGGTTCGTCTATCACAAATGCAGATGCCATGAGTCGGTTACCCCTTCCAGAATCCGTTGATGATTCGCCTACACCAGGATCCATTATCGCACTGATGGATCATCTGGAAGATTGTGCTGTCGATTCCGGCCAGATCCGCACTCATACTCGACGAGACCCCGTTCTGTCCAGAACTGTCCAGGCTGTACAGCTTGGATGGCATTTGCTACCTGAGGGTGACCCAGATTTTGCGGCTTTTAAAGCACGTAAAAACGACCTCAGCGTGGAAAATGGTTGCCTACTCTGGGGATGTCGTGTCGTGATCCCGAAAAATCTGCGTTCCAGGGTCATGGATGAAATCCATGACTGTCACCCCGGGATTGTGAAGATGAAGTCACTCGCCAGAAACTATGTGTGGTGGCCGAATCTTGATGCTGATATCGAACATCATGTTCGACATTGTTACCCCTGCCAGAGCACCCGGAATACACCTGCGAAAGCGCCACTGCATCCCTGGGAATGGCCCAGCGAACCGTGGCATCGCCTACATCTCGATTATGCCGGGCCTATTAACGGCAGCATGATTCTAATAATTACGGACGCGCACACAAAATGGATTGATGCCTATGTGACGCGTGGTACTACGTCAGCCATTGTCATCGAAAGACTCAGACGCTGTTTCGCCACTCATGGTCTGCCCAGGATGATCGTGAGTGATAACGGTTCGTGTTTTTCCAGTACCGAGTTTGCCAAGTTCACACGTCGGAACGGCATCAAACATAAGTTTGTCAGCCCACATCACCAGGCTTCAAATGGCTTGGCCGAACGATCCGTGGGAATCATCAAATCCGGATTGCAGAAACTTCAGGAGGGAACCCTGGAAACAAAGCTGTCTCGTCTCCTGTTCAAATACCGCATCACGCCACAATCAACAACCGGTGCAGCTCCGTCTGAGTTATTGATGAAACGACACTTGAGATCGACACTTGACAATCTCAAACCAGACATATCATCAAATGTTTATCAGAGCCAGCTTAATCAAAAGTTGGTGCACGATAAGACGTCCAACAGTCGATGTATCAACATTGGAGATCCAGTGTTTGCCCGAAATTTTGGTGCAGGTGCGACGTGGCTACCGGGAGACATCATCGAGAAGCCAGGTCCACTGTCCAGTGTGATTCGCCTGCAGGACGGCCGCGAAATTCGTCGACATCAGGACCACATAACCTACCGTCACTGTGAGTCGATGGAGCCTGTAGCATCGTCACAGTCAGGACAACAGTTCGACCCGCCACTGCCGGAGATCGTCGTGGCCGCTCCAGCCGGCTCGGATGCCCCGAAAACCTCTGCAAACGCTACACCCTTCGTGGAGACCAAAGGAATCACCTCGGACTCTGTATCCACTGGTACACCGCGACCCAAAGGAATCACCTCGGACTCTGTATCCACTGGTACACCGCGACGCTCAATGCGTGAGAGAAAAGCACCCGACCGGTTGAATCTTTGAAGATGTTTTTTTTTCACGTTGACACATGTTCTATTTTCACGTATTTTCATTATTCTCATAACCGTTTGCACACATATTTTCACATGTTTTGGAAATGTTGATTTTGAAATGTCAATTCTGGAAATCTAGCACGTATTGCTCTTGGTAATTTTGGACTTAAAGGGGAGGATGTCATGTATGCAGTGCAAATGTTCACCGTTGTATCCCTACACCGGGACCGGGTTGTATCCCTACGCCAGAGCTCGGATGGCGCTGCTGTGAATCGGGCCTTGATCGGCAGAGTGAATAAACGCGTACGACAATTGATCGCAGTTTGTCGAGATACTTTACACCGAGCTATAGCGATTTCTTTACCAAACTCCGCAAGCCGTTCGCTTTGGACCAAACCATTTCATGTAAATAGAGGGGGGGGGATTGTCACCGTACTCGCAAGCCGTTCGCTTTGGACCAAACCATTTCATGTAAATAGAGGGGGGGGATTGTCACCGTACTCGCAAGCCATTCGCTTTGGACCAAACCATTTCATGTAAATAGAGGGGGGGGATTGTCACCGTACTCGCAAGCCGTTCGCTTTGGCTTTGCGAATGGACCAAACCATTTCATGTAAATAGAGGGGGGGGGGGGATATAATTTTAGATATATATATAGTACGGGCATGCCCTAGTTTCAACAATATTGATAGATAAAGGTGATATAATATAACAAATGTCATGAAACATTTACATTTTGTAGTCCATTGTATAATTTAAATAAACATAAATGCAAATTTTGCATGTGGAAAAAGTAAGTACACCCCGACATTTATCACTACTTCAAATACCTAAAATTAGAATCAGGTGCAACAGCTCAGGTGCTAATGACATCTTGAGATCTTGGAAGACAGGATCTTGGAGGAACCTGTCTTATTTAAACCTCAGACATTTCGTTTGGTCTGCTCTTTGTTGTTGAAGTGTGCGGCATCACCATGCCTAGATCAAAAGAGCTCTCTGAAGCCTCCAGAAAGAAGGTTATAGATGCCTACGAGTCTGGGAAGGGATTTAAATAGATCTCCAAACAATTTGAAATCAATCATTCGACTGTCCGGAAGATCATCTACGAGTGGAGAAGATTCCAAACAACTGCCAACTTGTTCAGACCAGGCCGCCCCAGCAAGTTCAGCCCGAGAGCAGACCGCAAGATGCTGAAAGAAGTCTCTAAGAACCCCAGAATGTCATCATGGGACCTGCAGGTAGCTCTTGCCACTGTTGATGTCAAAGTGCACGAGTCGACCATTAGAAAGAGGCTGCACAAATTTGATCTACATGGGAGGTGTGCCAGGAGGAAACCTTTGCTGTCCAGAAAGAACATCAGGGCAAGACTAAAGTTTGCCAATGAACACCTAGGCAAAGACCAGCACTTCTGGAACAATGTGCTCTGGACAGATGAGTCAAAGGTAGAGCTGTTTGGCCACAGTACCAGAAGACATGTTTGGCAAAAACCAAAGACAGCATTTGACCACAAGAACCTGATACCAACTGTAAAGCATGGTGGTGGAAATATTATGGTTTGGGGCAGCTTTGCTGCATCAGGGCCTCGGCAGCTCACCATCATAGAATCCACTGTAGGAGTTGCGGATGACGAGAGGACGAGACACTTCTCAGCTGTTCAAAACTCCTTTATTCCAACAGAACTAACTCGCGACCGGAACGCATACATCTTTTATAACGCAAAATTACTCTTAGGGGGGCGTGGCTCCAACAACCGCGCGCACGCCATGCCCACACCATCAAAAGCCCCACTGGTGCCGTGCCTGTGGATTATGTCCCAATGGGGTAAGCCCCAACAGGCACCCCTCCCCCCCCCCCCCCCCCCCAGAATTCACTCGCATGGGCAATGTCAGTTTTCGAGGGGGCCTTAACCACCCGGCCGAAACGACTGATGACCCGAGCAGGGACTGTTGGCGGCTTGGCGGTGGGAGGGCCAACCGGGGACTTACCAGACGGGGGACGGCCCCGCCGTGGGGGTTGAGCCAACTGAGGGGGCTGGTCTAGGTCTAAGTGAGCCGGCTTGAGGCGGTCCACCAAAAGCTGGTCCGGTTTGCTGCCGATGTCGACCACGAAGGACTTGTCCCCAGCCTCAAGAACGTGGAAAGGCCCGTCGTAAGGCAGCCGAAGCGGCCCCCGGTGTGCGTCATGGCGAACAAAGACGTACTCCGCTGTACGTAGATCCGGTGGGACGTGGGCCTGAGTCAAACCATGTTGAGATGTGGGTACCGGTGCAAACACCTTGGCATTCTCCCGGAGAACCGACCACTGATGGGCAGCGGACCAGGAGCTTGTGGCATCAGGCATGAACTCCCCGGGAACCCGCAGCGGCTGGCCATAGACGATTTCCGTGGATGAGGACTGGAGGTCTTCCTTAGGGGCTGTCCTGTTCCCAACATGACCCACGGGAGTCTGTCGGCCCAACTGTCATCCCGGAGGCTGGCCCTGAGAGCAGCTTTCATAGAGCGATGGAACCTCTCACACAATCCATTAGCCTGTGATGATATGCAGTCGTGCGATGGAGCTTTACCCCCAACCCCTGGGCGACCGCACCCCAGAGTTCTGAAGTGAAGTGGGGCCCCCTGTCTGAAGAGATGTCCGAGGGTGCACCAAAACGGGCAACCCAAGTGCCAATGAACGCCCAGGCCACATCGGCGGAGGTTGTAGATGTGAGCGGGACGGCCTCTGGCCACCTGGTGGTCCTATCGACCATCGTGAGGAGGTGGGTGAATCCCCACGAGGGGGGGGGTGGGGGTGGGGCCCTACCAGGTCCACGTTAACATGGTCAAAGCGTCGCTCGGGCACTGTGAATGGCGCCAACGGGGCCTGGGTATGGCGATGCACCTTCGAGCGTTGGCACTCGACGCAGGTGTTGGCCCAGTCACGCACATCTTTCCTGAGCCCGTGCCAAACGAACTTCGCCGCCACCAACTTTTGCGACGCCTTACTTCCCGGGTGAGAAAGACCGTGGACGGCATCGAACACCAGCCGTCTCCAGCTAGTGGGTACGACGGGGCGAGGCTGTCCCAAAGATACGTCGCACAGTAGCGTGGTGCCCGTGTCCTTGAACAGCACATCAGACAGTCGAAGCCCCGTGACGGCCGCCTTGCAGGCCTGGACATCCGGGTCGGAGATCTGATCGGCCGCCATGCGGGCGTAGTCGATGCCAAGGTGAACCGCGCCAGCTATGGACCAGGGGAGACAATCGGCGACCGTATTATCCATCGAGTCGGTGTCCGAAATGAACAACAAACTGCCCGGACGGCCGACGCTCATGGCAGTTAACGAGCGCTGGCCATCCCGTTTCCCGACTCACTGAAGCTGCAGGGTGGCCGGCATGCTTTGGCCTTGGAACCAAACCTGGCATGGTAAAAACACAAGCCTGGGGCCTTCCGCCACTGGGCCGTAATGGCGGCCGCGACAGTGTCGGCCAGCAGCGCAGGCTCGATGGGGCCGGGGTCCCATGCAGCCACACTACATTGCTGTCTTGTCTGCAGACTTGTCTTGTCTGCGGAGAAAAACCTGTCTGCTTCCCTGGCCAGGGCGCGGAAATCCTTAACAGACGAGTTGGCCAGGGCTGTCCGTACCCGACCTGGCAGCTGTTGCAGGAACAGTTCTTTGAAGAGGAAACATGGTCGGTGGCTGCCCAGGAGAGACAACATGTGGTCCATAAGCTCCGACGGCTTGGAGTCGCCCAGCCCGGGTAGAGAAAGTAGTTCACGGGCGCGCTCGGCCTCAGTGAGCTCGAAGGTTACGAGCAGCAGCACCTTTAGCGTCTCATACTTGCGGTCCTTCGGAGGATCCCGGAGAAGGCTCATCACTCTGGTCGCAGTGGAGCAGCTGAGCGCAGACACGACATAATAAATACTTCGTGTCGTCAGCAGAAATGCTCCGAATGGCGAATTGTGCTTCAGCTTGTGCGAACCAAACGGCCGCTTGTCGTTCCAAAAACTGCGGCAGTTTAATCGAAACTGCGCTTGTCGCCATGTTCGTTTGAAGTTCCGAAAACGCCCGAGAGCTAGACGGGGTCACCAATGTAGGAGTTGCGGATGACGAGAGGACGAGACACTTCTCAGCTGTTCAAAGCTCCTTTATTCCAACAGAACTAACTCGCGACCGGAACTCATACATCTTTTGTAACGCAAAATCACTCTTAGGGGTCAAAAGCCCCACTGGTCCCGTGCCTGTGGATTATGTCCCAATGGGGTAACCCCCACACCACTATGAATTCTTCATTGTACCAGAGGGTGCTTGAGGATAATGTGAGACCATCTGTCGGAAAGTTGAAGCTCAACCGAAGGTGGACCTTGCAACATGACAATGACCCTAAACATACCAGTAAATCCACCAAGGAATGGCTGAAAAGAAAGAAATGGAGGGTTCTGGAATGGCTAAGTCAAAGCCCAGATCTAAATCCCATCGAGATGTTGTGGGGGGATTTGAAACGAGCTGTGCATGCAAGAAACCCCTCAAACTTCGCACAGCTGAAAGAATTCTGCATGGAGGAGTGGGCAAAAATTTCTCCCAGTCGATGTCAGAGACTTGTAGACAGTTATAAGAAACGCCTACTTGAGGTTGTTTCTGCCAAAGGGGGCAATGCCACCTATTAGAGCCAAGGGTGTACTTACTTTTTCCACATGCGAAATTTGCATTTATGTTTATTTAAATTATACAATGGACTACAAAATGTAAATATTTCATGATATTTGTTATATTATATCACCTTTATCTATCAATATTGTTGAAATGAAGATCAAGTAGCTGTATGTTGAAATATGTTGAAAAAGTCAAAACTTTACATGGGGTGTACTTTCTTTTTCACGTGACTGTATATATATACTATCGAAGTACCCATGCTATGCACGGGTGGGAAGCCAAAAGCAAACAAACAATGTGGAAACGCTGAATGCTGAACCATAGAACCAATCAATTCCACATTCCTGTGCCACCTTCAGTCGAACATCAGACATGGACAGCTGGTTCGTGAATGACTTGGGCAAAAAACGGCGAATGGGAAACAATGAACCAATAAATTCCACATTCCTGTGCCACCTTCAGTCGAATGTCAGGCATCGACAGCAGGTTCGTGAATGACTTGCAGAAAAACGTACCCAGTCTGAATGGTTCAATACCCAGTCAGTGGCAAATCTGTATATGGCGAATCCGTGAATGTCACAGTTAGAAAGTAGAAACTGTCACGTCATTTCCTCATTCATATTTAACCTCAAAATATCTATTTTCATTTCAAACAGCATCATTCCAATCATGTATTAATACTACTAGCAACGGTACCCGCCCTATGGGCGGGGTTTCAATTGGTAGGCCCAAATGAAAAGGCAAAATATCAGAAATTGAAGGCTTTTTTAATTTTAAACGATTTATATAAACATCCGTTAAATCATATCACACGCAAATCATCAACATCTAAACAGTATTTGTAGAATTTCAATAAAAGCCACATCACTGGTCAAACTGGTCAAACAAGTGGATACTGGTCCTGGTCAAACAAGGTCAAACTGGTCAAACAAAACAAGGTCCTGGTCAAACAAACAAACAAACAATAACTGGTCAAACAAGTGGAACATGTCTTTCAATCCTGACAAATCTCACACTCTTACAATGTCTCTCCGAAAGGACCGACTGGACAACCCTCCCATCTACTTTCTCAACAATCCTCTCCAAGAAGTTCTGTCGCTCAAGCTTTTGGGTCTCACTATCTGCCATGATCTTTCTTGGGAAAACCACATTTCCAAGCTGGCCTCCAAAGCCAGTCGCCGACTGGGCATCCTCCGTCGTGCGAAGTCCTTCCTTGGCACACCTGAGCTCCTCACCACATACAAGGCTTTCATTCGCAGCTCAATGGAATACTGTTCCCCCCTCTGGGCTGGGGCTCCTGCCTCACACCTTGCTCGGCTTCACGCTGTTGAGGCCAAAGCTTTCAGAATCATTGGAATCTCCTGCGATGTAGTCAACAACGAGGGCCTTTCACTCACTCACCGCAGGCAGGTTGGTGGTCTTTCTGTCTTCTACCGACTCCTCTCCGGCCTTGCTCCCCCAGCTCTCTCTGTGCTCTGTCCCCCCAATATTCCTTCAGGTCGCACAAGATCTGCCTGCAACCCTCTTATGGTTAAACTGCCAAAGTCTAGGCTCTCTGCTCACCTTCACTCTTTCATTCCCCTTTTCTCCCGCCTCTGGAACAAACTCCCCCACTCCCTTCAATCCCACTCCTCCCTCCAGGTCTTTAAAACAGCTGTTCACCACCATCTCTTATCTTCCCCCATCGAAAACCTTGATCTTTTCTACCCCCGGTAATTCACCCCAGAGTCCTTGCAGTGTTCATATGTTTTATTCCTCTCCCACCTCCCCCCAAGTCCTCCCGATGTCCCTGCTCTCAAATGTTGTGTTTGTGTCCTTCCCCCTCTTCCCCCTCTCTTTTGTGTCCTTCCCCCTCTCTCCCCATCTTGTCTGCCGCTCCCCTTGTTTTTTTGTGTTTTGTGTGTCGGTTTGTCTTTGTGTGTGATTAATGTTAGCTCTTTCACGAGCCTCGATCTTGTATACAAAAATAAAAAAATAAAAAAATAAATCACTGTTCATATCGGTAAAAAAAATTATTCCATCGTGTTTCAAATTTGGGCAATGGGCTCTCCAATAATCGATGTGTTCACGATTTGAATTACGTAACGTAACGTTTGTGACGATGTTTTCATTGTGACAGTGTTGTGACGATGTTTGTGTTCACGGTAGTGATTGATGTGACGGTGTGAACGTAATTTCGTAATGTTTTTTGGTTCACGAGTTATCAAGTGACTCCTATATTCGTCATGTGTGTGTGTGTGTGTGTGTGTGTGTGTCTGTCTGTGTGTGTCTGTCTGTGTGTGTGTCTGTGTGTGTCTGTGTGTCCGCAGCATAACTACCCGATGATATCATCCCATCTTGATGAAACTTGGGTGGGAGGTTGATATCATGATCTAGTTGTGTCCTGCCTAGAGTGGGCGTTTTGCTCCCATTGTGGGCGGAGCTACGCCCGAAAAAGATGTCTTTTTAGGGGATAATCGATTTCAAGCTACATCTTCTCCGAGGGGTTTGGCGGAATCTGACAGGGGTTTCGATATTTGGTTAGACCAATGCCATGTATCTAGCCCCACGGAGCTCGATTTTTCATTTTCGCCTCAAGGTCAAGGTCACAAGGTCACGAAATTTAGAAAAGTCGATTTTTTTATGGTTTTATTACATTGTTCGCTTCCTGATAGGGTGAAATGTCATACATGATCTTATACTATCACATACATCATGAAATACAAGTTTTCCAACAAATTTCAGAATCTTCGACCTTTGACCATTGAAGGTCACAAAGGTCAAATTTTCAAAGTTGTCAGAATCGAACCGAATTTTCGGGATTGTGTAGCTAACTAACCTCATAACTGATTATACATTATTTTCTATCTGATCTCAAGGTCAGTAACCTTCGTTTTGGCATTTCAAGGTCACAAAGGTCAAATTTTCAAAGTTGTCCGAATCGAACCAACTTTTCAGTATAGTGTAACTAACTAGTTTCATAACAGATAATACATTCCTATTTATATATTTTCAATGTCGGTTTTGACTAAAGGTCACAAAAGAAGGCCATTTCAAAGTAGTCCGTCCTTTGTCATTGAATACCACTCGCTCGTGAACCATCGTCGTCTCCTGACTTGTCGTTTTTATTTTCGTAATCGTTTAATGAACGTTTAATGTTTAATGAACGTTTACTGAGCGTAAGAATGAGCGTAATGATCATTAAATGAATGAATGCATGTAATGAATAATTTGATGCGAAGCGAAAGATGCCTCAGAACTGTCACATTCACAATTGCTATGTCGTATGTACTCCCCATACGTGTTTCCGTCATTGTAAAAACAAGTCAACAGTTAAAAGGATTTTGAGCCGATAGGTGTTACGGCCTTGGCAAGATCGAATGGAGACAGCGATCTGTTAGCTTATACACCGCCTAAATAGCTATGTGGAATTCTCTCATGTGGAGATTAAACCCACGTCGTTTGAACTTTGGCCGAGGTCATTATTTACTTTTAATGATGTTTATATACGAATCAAAAAGAAGATAATTGGTTTTGGGTTGTCCTTTCCGCATATCTCGTGGGATTGTGAGTTGGAGAGACGACCGTGATTGCGGGGATGGGGTTGGCATTCTCTCAAGCAGGGATTCAACCCATGTCCTTATAAAAGGTCTTTGTCCAAGGTCACCGAGTCCGATCGGTGCAGCTGTGCAGCGATTGGTGGACCCGTTTGTGCGCCACTTGGGAAAATAACGTTATGCGGGAGTCCAAACCTGAAAATACTGGAGGCCAAAGCTGAAATTGGAAAAACAATATAGTGAAGGAACTGCGCTCCAACGCGAGTTGAAAGAATTGACGTGACCAAAAACGGAATTCGTCCGAGTTGCTTTATTGAAACAAAACAGCTCAGGTATTCCAACAAGCCCGTTTATCGGGCAACAATATATATACACATTTATGTCGGGAAGTTTGCCCGGCAAAAGCAATACCGGGCATGCCCGGGTATCAAGGGCGAGCCTTGGAAAGGCGAGTCTGGACCTGCCCGGGCGTGTTTGGCTGCGGCCTGGCAAGTCGAGGCTGGGCATGCCCGGGCGCTCTGGGCGAGCCCTGAAAAGGCGATAGCGGGCATGCCCGGACGCTCTGGGCGAGCCCTGGAAAGGCGATAGCGGGCATGCCCGGACGCTCTGGGCGAGCCCTGGAAAGGCGATAGCGGGCATGCCCGGACGCTCTGGGCGAGCCCTGGAAAGGCGATAGCGGGCATGCCCGGACGCTCTGGGCGAGCCCTGGAAAGGCGATAGCGGGCATGCCCGGACGCTCTGGGCGAGCCCTGGAAAGGCGATAGCGGGCATGCCCGGACGCTCTGGGCGAGCCCGGGAAAGACGAGACCGGGCGTGCCCGGGAGGTTCGGGCGTGCCCGGGAACAGTGAGTCCGGGCATGCCCGGGAGAGGCGCATCTGGCCGTGTTCTGGCCGGTGCAAGGCGATTATGTACATCCAGCGGTAACCGCTACAATAGCCTCTTTTACTCTACGAGATCCCAGGATTACCCACCCAAAATATCGTTGCGATCGGTTCAGCCGTTTTTGCGGTACGGACGGACGGACAGACAGACAGACAGATGGACATTTGGTGAATTATAGTAAGCTAACAAAATACTGTGTTAAATCACGATTGTATTGAGATATTATCAAACCAGCTCATTGTCGTCATCTGTTCTCTTCTGGATTTGGCAGCATCTCCGTATCGAGCCAATTTCAAACTCATAATTTTATTGAGGAATTTATGAAATCTCCTACCTACCTGACAACATCTGCTGGGACCCCAAAATGTTCCACAGAAGATTTGGCGGGGCTAGCCCCAAAACTGAGGGTGTAGTTTGGGGACGGAGGACGGACGGACACTCCTGGTTTATAATATACTAGCGAGGTACCCGTGCTACGCATGCGTGGGAGGCCAGAAGCAAACAGACAATTCAAAAACGGTGAATGCTAAAGCATGAAACCAATAAATTCCACATTCCTGTGGCACCTTCAGTTGCACGTCAGACATGGACAGCAAGTTCGTGACAGACTTAGGTTTAAAAAAACGACGAATGGAACCAATAAATTCCACATTCCTGTGCCACCTGTAGTCGAACATCAAGCATGGACAACAGGTTCGTGAAGGACTTCCATGAAAAATGTACCCGTTTGAATGGTTCCATACCCAGTAAAAGGCGAATCTGCATATGGCGATCTGCGAATGTCACGCTTAGAACTTAGAAACCATCACGGCATTTCGTCATTCACTTGAACTCAATATCTCTATTTTCATTCCAAACAGCATAACTCCAATCACAAATTAAATAACATTAATATAAAAAATAAACTTTTGCCAACATTCGTGACATAAACAAATATTTAAATCCAGATGTGAAGTAGTTCTGTATGGTTGGGTGAATACAATTACGAATTCAAAATCGTAATTGTATTCACTCAATTCCAAACGTCATTCCAATCACAAATTTAAACTTAAACAAAATACTGTTTTAAATGACGGTTGCATTGAGATATTATCAAACCAGCTCATTACCTTCATCTGTCCACTTCAGGATTCGCAGCAGGTTTGTATCGAGTCAATTTCAAAATCATGATTTTGTTGAGGATTTTTTGAAACCTCATACCGACCTTAGAACATCTGCTGGGACGCCAAAACGTTCCACAGAAGGTTTAGCGGGGCTAGTCCCAAAACTGAGGGAGTAGTTTGGGGACGGACGGACGGACACTCCTGTTTTATAATGTAGATATATATCAACAGTTGCATACAACAACAACAACAACAACAACAACAACAACATGCATTTTAAAAGGCCATTTTCCCTGCTAGAGCGGGGGTTAGCCTTGCGGTCCCCATGACAATCTTCTCCATTTTGCCCTATTTTCTGCATCTCTCCTTGTTAACCCCCTTGCCCGCATTTCTTCTTCCACCATCTTTAGCCAAGTCTTTCTCAGTCTTCCCCGTCTTCTACTTCCTTCTACATTCATTTCCATCACTCTTCTCAACCAGTCACTTTCATCCTTCCTCAACACATGACCAAACCATCTCAACCTGTTCCTCTTCACAGCATCAATCACAGGCTCTATTCCCATCATCTTTCGCAATTCATCATTTGTCTTCCTCTCTCTCAACGATACTCCGCACATCCGTCGAACCATTCGCATTTCCACCCTTTCCAACCTTCGTTGCTGCTCTACGTTCATTACCCATGTCTCGCTCCCATAAATCATAACACTTCTCACACATGCAGCATACACCTTTCCCTTCAGCTTCAACGACACTCCCCTCATCATCAGCACGCCACTCAGTTCCCGAAACTTCTTCCATGCACATCTCACTCTAGCAACCGTTGCCGAGTCAACGTTGTTGCAACCAAGTTGCCAAGCAACCGTTGCCCAGACCCTTAAGAACACAAAGACCTTGCTTGTCCGACGTACCGGCAGGAACGACACTCACCTGCGCTCCTGTGTTGCACAGGTAACGGCGCCCGGATAAGGTGTCCGTGATGAACAGCAGGCTGTTCGAACGGCCGGCGCTCATTGCAACTATCAAGCGCCGGCCCGGGCGTTTCCCGACCTGTCGAAGGAGCATGGCGGATGACACTGTCGAGCCTCGTGGCCGAACCTGGCGTGGAACCGGCACCAGGTGGTGGAGCTGGAGGAGCGCGGCTGGCTCCGCCAGGCCGGTGGAGCCGGCGGTTTTCCCCGCGGTGGCGGTTTTCGCCACGCGGCGGTGGGCGGGGCGTGGCGGCGGCCACGAGGTGCGTATCAGCATGCTGTGTATGCTGTGGAAGCTGATGCTGTGAATCAGCATCAGCCTCGGGATCCATGAGGTGGGCCGCACCGACTCTCGCCCGCGTGTCCGAAGCCGCGAAGTACCTGTCCGCCTCGGCGGACAATGCTCGGGGTTCCGTTAGCATGGTCCCGGCCAACGCGAGGCGTACCTGTGCTGGAAGTTGGCGACGGAAAAGCGCCCGGAATAGAGAACCAGGGGCTTCGTCGCCCAACAGTGACAGCATATGGTCCATTCGGACCGACGGGCACGTGTCGCCGAGCTTGGGGAGATCCAGGAGGCGGTCGGCCCGTGCGTCCTCTGTGAGGCCGAACGTGGCTAGGAGCAGCCGCTTGAGTGCCTCGTACTTGTGGCCGTCCGGTGGGTGGCGAAGGACGGACACAACTCGAGCGGCTGTGCCGGGCCCGAGGGAGGCGACGACATGGCAGTAGCGCGTGTCGTCGCCGGTGAGGCGCCGAAGCTGAAACTGGGCTTCGGCTTGGACGAATCAAACTTCGGCCTGGGCCTCCCAAAATTCGGGAAGTTTAACCGACATCGCGTTGTTGGCCATGGCAATGGCGTCGTGTTTGGAAGGATCGCTACGGCAGATCCAACGTCGAGGTCACCAGTAAAGCGCGGTGTTACGCGCGCTACTTGTAAGCAAGGAGGAAGCAGACAACGCGGTAATTTGTAAGAGTCTTTATTCAAGAGCTCACTGTAACACTGAGCTGCTCAGGGCTGCGCGCCCCGTGTATATCGTGAGGCCACGCCTCTCTCCCGGGCGTGGCCCACCCCCACTTGGTGTGCGGGGTGATGTCACCACGTCAGTGCTTTCGTGTCCGCCACAACATAACAAATCATATGAACCTTCCTGGATTTCGTCTCATGCCACTGAAATCTCAGCCCTCTCCCAATGTCGGGAAACACGATTCCCATTAGGGGGCATCATTGGCTAAATTCTAAACACTGGCCAATCGGTTCTTTTTCTTTCACGAGCTCTTTCCACCAATATTGGGGTGTGAGTCCCTTCCTTCTCAAACTTTTGTTGTACCTTTGTTTTCTACAGCATATATGTTTGTTATACAGCTCATTCAGGTGTACCACCAAACTGGAAAGCTTTTCATTCATGGTTTCTGTGCTGACAGGATGGCCTAGCCTAGAGGGATGCACACTCTGCTCTGAGCTGTCTAGTCTGGGTTTGAATATCAGCTGGGCTATAAACTGTCACCCGGAGCCTAATTTCACATATTCACTATTTTACAACTTTTATTGTGGTTTTTTGTGACTTGAAGGACTTGCTTCCTATGGGAGCCGCCAAGGGGGTTGTGTTATTACCCTGCGCTCACGAAGCGAAATGCAGGGTTAAGCATTCGTGTACGTACGTACGTACATGCGTGCGTACGTGCATGTCTGCATTTTTAAAAATCATTTTCTCGGCAACTGTTGGTCCGATTGACAAGAAATTTTCACCATAGGAGGGGTTCCTCCTGTAGAATATTTTAGTGAATATTATGACGTCACAGGTCACATGGTATGGGCGCCATCTTGGAAAAACCCAAAAACGTTGCACCTCTATATCTCAAAAACCGCTGCACAGATATAATTGAGACAGGTCTCATTGCAAAGAACTTTCCAGGCGGAATAACATATGTGAATGATGACGTCATAGGTGCCACCGTGATGACGTCATAATTCGACAAGTTAAAAACTTTATAGGGATGAAATTTCTTGAGCATCTTCTCCGTATAAATTGATGCAGAAATGAAATTATAATGACGTCGTAGGTCACGTGCTTCGGTCGCCATATTGTTTTGAGTGAAAAGCCTGAAAAACCACTAACATCCAATTATCTCCTAAACGACTGAACAGATCGAGGCCAAACTTTGGAGGCAGAATCGCATACCCATGACGAACAAGAAAATCAGCGAGCATGACGTCATGCGTCACATGTTTTTGGAGTTATGACGTTTTTAAGCATAAACTTTTAAAACCAAGCTCCTCCCTCATTTTTGATCCTATCGAGGGGAAACTTCACAGATGTGTTCAGCATATCAGTCTACTAAGATAACCTTTTGGAATTTGCGATAGGTCACGTGGTTTGGCAGATATTAATAATTAAACGAAAATATTTTTTTAAATTATAACTCTTGAACCGCTTCATTGATCGACATGAAACTTTACATTATAGGAGAGGTAATGAAGTGTAACATGTGTGAAAAATTTGAAGATGATTGGATGTACGGTCTGGAAGCTAGAAGTTGTTATTGCATGAAGAATAAGAGTCGTCAAGAGTGGGCATGGAATTAATTATCACACAGCACATGACGAGCAGGCAAAGTACGGAGCGACCTCACGGGGTCATTTTGACCTCAAATAAAATTCTGATTTCAGATTTGTCAATCGCTGAGGTATATTAACACACGACCAAAACAGATTTCGCGAAATTCTGACGATTTTTGACGAAAATATAACATTTGTGTATGCATTTCAGTAAAGTAAAGTGTGTGCTGTGTCAGCATTTTAAAAATTGAAACGTGGCTCATTGTAAAGAACTCCATATGGGGAATAGGTATTGTTAACGATGACGTCATTGGTGCCATAATTATGACGTCATAATTCGACAGGGACAACACATAGTCTGATCAGTTTGAAATTTATTGAGCATGATATATGCAACAATTATTTAGAGAATATAAATTTATGATGTCATCGCTCACGTGGTCTGGCAGCCATATTGGATCAAAAAAAAAAGAACGTTCAAAAATAGAAGAGTTGGCTCACACCAGGTTGACTGCGCAGGGTAAGTATTTTATGAATACCACTTAGTTATCCTTGTTATCTCTGCCACCGAAGGTGGTCGGAGGCTGTGTTTTCCAAACCTGTCTGTTTGCTTGTCTGTAAACAGGATATCTCAAAAGGTTGTGGACAAATTTGGCTAAAACTTGGTGGAGAGGTTGGGTGTGACAAGGAAGAATTGATTCAATTTTGATGAAGATCCGGATTTGTATCTGAGAATTTTTGTATTCATTCTTCACCATTGAGTGATAGAGCCAAAAACCGATATATAGCACGATACCTCAAAAAGTTATGGACGGATTTGGCCGAAACTTGGTGGACAGGTTGGGTGTGACAAGGAAGAAGTGATTCAACTTTGGTGAATATTTGAATCCAGATCCAGATCAGACGAATTTAAAAGTCATTGTTCACCACTGATTGATAGAGTCAAAAACGACATGCATCATGATATTTCAAAAAGTTGTGGATGACTTATGACAAAATTTTGAGATGAGTTGGGTAAGTGACAAGAACAAACTGATTAGATTTTTATTCAGGTCTGGATCCAGATCTGACCTGTCAGTGGGATACAAAACGTAAACTGTTCAGCCTGGCTGTGGTATGCTCTCTACAGAGTGCAGTTACTGAACGTTACGTTACTCCACTGAATCAAACATGTAATCCAAAATACTTCTCGCTGCATAAATCAAAACACCTGCAATCACTGCACTGAAAAACGTGGATCTCTCCCGTGTGTATCATTTATTTTATTTTTTCAACTTCAATTGCTTATAAAAATGTAATATCACGAATATTACAAATAAGATTGTGCAAAAGAAATGTTTGTATGATGATTGGTGTAAATGAATGTTCCACAGTCATTATCCTTGCGTACAGTCATTATCCTCAGTTGAAACATGCCTGTGCCTCTGTAGCGACGTGTGGTGAGGTGAGCATAGGCGAGCGTAGGTCCGTGTATGTGTGTATGTGTGTGTGTGTGTGTGTGTGTGTGTGTGTGTGTGTGTGTGTTTATGTGATCGAACCCTCAAACTTGATGAGGCAGCAAGGTACAGGTCAAGTCCCGTAACAGCAGATGTCATCTGTCACACAAATGCATCGTCTCTGCCATGCTGATCACTATATATATATATATGTATACAGTATATATATATATGTATACAGTATATATATATATATATATATATATATAATCGTTAGATTAAATAAGACGCGGACGTAGCTTCAAGACGTCGATCTTTAATTGTCGACCAAGCTTTCGACCAACAAAGGTCTTCTTCTGAGTCTACAAAAACAGCAGGCATGTATATCAGTCAAGCGTGTATGGTGATATCTGTGTGAGATGTGTGACGTGTGTAGAAAATGCATACAGAAGGAAGAGCCACGCCAAAGCTCACGCACCAGCCCCAAGTTCAACGGAAGTGACCGTTTCCGTTACGGTCACTTCCGTTAGGGTGCACGTGCATATACAAATATAGAGATATACATACATAAACACACAAGCATATATTCATATCCCATTTATATTCATATAATATATTTATATATTTATATAAATGACATATAAAGGTAGAATGAATGAATGAATGATGAATGAATGAATGAATGAATGGGTTACGGTTAACAATTTGATTGGGTTGATGTGGGAACATGCTTTAGTCATCAAAATTTATGCCATGAGGGACTTTTGTCCGAAGTTTGTGTATCCAAAAGGACTCACGTTTCAGAATCGTGGTGTGTGATCGATTTGTGATTGATTCAATGGCAGAGATCTGAATGTCATTTATAGAGTGATCCGGTTGATTAAAGTGTATCGTGTAAGGTAGAGATTTGCCCTGACTGGTGTGGAAGTTATTGATTTCTGACCGGGTGTTATTAAATCGTGTGTAGAGTGTATTTTCAGTTTTTCCAACATATTGTTTGGTGCACTTTTGGCAAGTGATTAGGTATATGACCCATGTAGATTTGCAGTTCATATAGGAGGTGATGGGGAATTTTTGTCCAGTGCTAGAACTACAGAATTTGTTTCCTTCTAGTAAATGCTTGTGAATAATGCATTTGTTTGCTGTGCATTTATAGAAGCCAGGGATCCAACAACAACCACGCATACAATCACATACACCGATACTAATACACCACAACTCACTTTACCTAAACCAAAAAGCACCTGGACACCACGTGTTGACAATCCATATCTACATGTCTATATGGAACAAGTGAGCAATGAAATTGAAAAGGTGGCACAAAAATATAATTGTTCCAGACATAAGGACAATCTTACAAAGGCAGAGCGACGAGCACTTCACAATCTCCAAAACAATGAAAAGATAGTCATAAAGCCAGCAGATAAAGGTACTGGCATTGTCATTATGTCGACTACCGATTACGTTGCAGAAGGTAATCGTCAACTACATAGTGATACTTACAAAGAGCTCCCATCCGACCCTACCCTTTTACATCTTGAAGAGGTTAAAAAGGTAGTAGATTCTATTCGGGTGGATAAAACCATCAAATCTCGCTTGGTTCCGAAAGATCCTCATTGCCCTAACCTTTATTTTCTTCCTAAAATACACAAGGTAAACAATCCAGGTAGACCAATCGTATCTGGCTGCACATGTCCAACTGTTCTCATATCAAAATTTGTTGACTGTCATTTACGTCCTCTCGTGTTGAAGCTCTCCTCATACCTCAAGGACACAACCAGTTTTCTGACCCACATCCAAGGATTGAACAGAATATACTCACCTTTCAACTCCCAAACCATTTTGGTCACAGCAGATGTTACATCCCTCTACACTAATATTCCACATTCAGAAGGCCTGTCTGCATGCCGCAAAGCCCTCGATACACGACAAGTCCCAATGCCACCTACTCAAGACCTTATGCGCCTATTAGAACTGACACTCAAACTGAATAATTTCCAATTCAACGGACGACATTACATTCAAACTCAAGGTACCGCTATGGGTACCCCTGTTGCACCATCGTACGCTAACATCTTCATGGGAATGATAGAGGCCAAGATCAATGCACAACCTCATCACGGAATCTTGGAAAAATCCTGGGTACGTTATATTGATGACATCCAGTTCATCTGGTCAAAATCCCCCCGTAGTCTCACCCAATTCCAAAATGAATTAAATTTGATTCATCCGACCATCAAGTTCACATTCGACAGCTCACAGTCCGAAGTTCACTTTCTAGACACATCACTCACGCTTCAAAATAACAGACTCGAAACAGAACTATACACCAAACCAACAGACACTCACTCTTACCTTCTCCCTTCTTCATCTCATCCTAAACATACAATTGCAAGCACACCATACAGTCAAGCACTCAGAGTAAGACGCATTTGCTCAACAAAAATGGCAGAAGAAACTTCTCTCTGCCAATTAGAAACACACTTCATTGCAAGAAACTATGACCCTCACTCTGTGCAAGAAGCAATAACCCGAGCAAAACACATACCGAGAGCAGACCTTCTGACTTACAAACCCAAACCTGCAACTAACCGTGTCCCACTGGTAACCACCTACTCTGCTACCTCATCCCAATTGCCAAGTATTCTGAATAAGGCCCTTCCTCTCCTCCATCAATCAGAAACACTCGGCACCACATTTCCTCAACCTCCACTAACATCATTTCGACGTGGTCGGACACTCAGGGACCTCTTGGTAAACGAGGTTTGGTAAATAACCTAATGAGCAGACAACATGACGTCATCGCCATGCATGTCCGCATTGCCTGCAAAGCTCCAGAGGAACCATCTAGCAGTGCGTCATTACGGATTATAAATTCAGATACCAGATTCGCCTATGCTCATAAATGGAGAACCAGATTACAGATACCATTATTAGTAACTCCCAACTGCAACCAGGTCGACTCCATATGATGAGTGGATACCAGAGATAACGTTACCGTGTGGCAGGCGGTGCTTATCGCTCCCAGCAAGGTGCAGCAGCAGCTGTATGGGACACCTTGCTGGCGGTTCTCCACTGATGATATGAAGGTCCCATAGTGACTGATATATATATACATATATATATATATATATATATACATATATATATATGTGTGTGTGTGATTCTTAAAATATTGATTTATATACACTTGTTATATTTTTATATGTAATTTTATTTATATATTTTTTCTAAGTGATTTTTTTATAGGCCTACGGTTGGGCCTCTAGAACATTGTGGGGGGGAGGGGGTGGAGGAGGGGCTGTTAATTTACCAAGTTTGTTGTAGAGCGCTCGCCAAGTGGCTTAAGGGGTGTAAATCGTCTAAAGGGTGTAAAGTAGTGAAGCTGTAGTGAACACATTACCTTGGGTTCATAATTAAATTCACTCTGGAAAGGGCGAAATGATCTCCTTATGACTGTTTAAACCCCTATACAAGGGACATCGTGGTTAACAATATGATCGTAGAAAGTTTCGTTGTGATTAACTTTGGGAGCTCAAAGCAGTATATGGTCACAAACAAACAGCAAACAACTCACCTTATTGTGAGGATGAGGTCATTGTTGGAGGTTCACACATTGGTATGTGATGGCACACATTGTTATGTGATGGCACACATTGTTATGTGATGGCACACATTGGTATGTGATGGCACACATTGTTATGCGATGGCACACATTGTTAGGTGATGGCACACATTGGTATGTGATGGCATATTGGTACCGGTATGTGATGGCACACATTGTTACATGATGGCACACATTGGTATGTGATGGCACACATTGTTATGTGATGGCACACATTGGTATGTGATGGCACACATTGTTATGTGATGGCACACATTGGTATGTGATGGCACACATTGTTATGTGATGGCACACATTGGTATGTGATGGCACACATTGTTATGTGATGGCACACATTGGTATGTGATGGCACACAGTGTTATGTGATGGCACACATTGGTATGTGATGGCACACATTGGTATGTGATGGCACACATTGTTATGTGATGGCACATATTGTTATGTGATGGCACACATTGTTATGTGATGGCACATATTGTTATGTGATGGCACACATTGGTATGTGGTGGCACGTGGATTACACGGCAGGCATTGTATATACTGTATCTATATATATTGTTGTGGATCTCCCGAAGCCTGTCGACGTACAGAGGGGGGGGGTTAAACCCTTTTCCCCCTCAGGTCTTCGAGTCCACGAGGCCGAGTCGCCACTCCCGCAGCGAGCATGGAAAAGGGTATCGGGTCGATTCCACACGTACCTTTGGTACCCACGCTGCCACGAAAACGGGAACCGGGCCTCGCACAAGCCACGCTAATCGAGTACGCCAAGCGGTTTGCGTATCACGTGACTCGCGCCGTTACTTTTATTGAACCTGATTCGAGCGGTTCTATTCGTGTGATGCTAGGCCAATAAATGGAAAGGACGGGAATGATCAAGTAGGAGGAAGAACACGGGTTTATTTATAATGTACAATGATCCGGATAAATGGAAGGGACACAGAGCAGATGCTTAACAGTTTTAACTTATACCCAGACAAAGGGCCCACTCACTCACGCAGGGAAAAGGAGGAAGAACAGATTCGCGTGCCAGACGCGCCTTGACGCCAGTCGCTCCCGGACAGCTCGCCCGGCGTGGCCCTCGGTGGTTCACGGCACGTGTGCTAGGAGTGCAGGCAAGGAGATCACACATCTGTGGCCCGGAATGGGTCATCTTCACACAGCGCGATTAATACAGCCAACCGCAGAGCGCAGGGCACAGGGCACGGCGAGTTCGTGTACAGAGACTATAACAAGTAACTCAATCCACTCGTGGTGGGACAACAGCTCTGACGGGGAGACTCTCACTCGTTCTGTTTCTCACCGATTCTTTCGGGGCGACTCTCTGACTTGTCTGCTGCGGGGGGCTCAGGGCAGGGTTTTATATAGCCCCTCCCCGGTCCTACCCGAATGTTCCAAGCCCCACCTCTCATTGCCGTGGTGAGCCACTCCCCTCGAGCTCTGATTGGCGGCTCGCTGCTTACCGGCCACTCCCTGCAGCTCCTCCCTTCAACCTTGCCAGACTTGTTCCAGGCCGAGCACATGGCATTCTAGCCCAATTGAGGCCTACCCTTACTGGCCTGCTCAACGCAAACTAACACAGGAAAAGAGACTACGCTTACATTTACTAAGAAATAACTGAACTACAGCGAGGCTACATGTTGTGGTGCAACTACCTATGAGGGGGGGGGGGGGAGGAGTCATCCTTTATTCACAAAACCGCAACACTACACCCCTCTCTCACCAGAGTCGACCCCAACCATGGAACGACCGGTAGGGCCTGGCATGCAAATTTAACCTTACTTTTAAATGTGACACAGAGGTGTAATCCCTCTAGCATTTACTCTGACCCATGTGTGCAACATTTTTAACACTAGATATGTCCCCCCTATTGCGTTGAGCAGCTATCTAACAGATTCATACCCACAACTACCTGAGTATTTTCGGAATTTTCAAACTAAACACATAGCCGGTGGGCACATTCTTATATTTACAATGCAGAGAACTTAACTTTTATTTACAATTCTATGACCCAGGACCTGTACTTTTGGGAAAGAGATTGGAGGAGAGAAACAGAACTCACTCATATGGATGGCACTTGCTGCTTGCATCTTGCATCTTGCGTCTTCTGTGTGCGGCTAACAAAACCGGCTGGCCCTGACCGGCATACAGGCCATTTGAAGCATCAGGGCCATCTAAGCTTCCATCTTCCTCATACCTGGCACACGATAGTAAACGATGCACACAATTGCTTTTATTTTTCATTGCCAAGCAGGGCCACTCCCATGTGGTTCAACTGCGTGGCATCAGTGCCACTCAACAAGTGGTCCGAAGGTGCAAGATGATTTTGCAGCAAGATGCTGCACAGCAGAGGTGCAAGGCCACAAGGCTTGTGGTCCATAAGTGTGACCAGGTGCAGCAAAAGGTTTGGCAGCAACATGCTGCACAGGTCGGCTGCACAGATGTAGCAAGGGTGCAACAAAAGGACTGGCAGCAAGGTGCTGCACAGTTCGGCTGCCCAGGTGCGACACGGCAGAATGGATGCTGCACAGTTCGGCCTCCAAAATGGACCTGGGGTGGGGAGGGAAGACGAAGCGCAACAAGCAAATGGAAAGGACACAGTGGCACACAAAAAACAAGGTGACCAGGCACCACCATGCCTGGTGCGGTGTGAGGGACACGGTAGAGCGAACAGAGCAAACTCGTCCCTAACCGTCCGTACCCCCCACCGTTGGCTACACTACCCTAGCCCCCCTTGCATTTACAATCCGTCTCTACATCTTGTCTCCCATATCCCCCTCTATACCAAATTCGTCCCCAAATTCCTCCCAGGAAGGAAGGGATGGAACAAACACAATGTCACTCTTACGTCATGATGCGTCTCACTTCTCAAACGGCTTACAGAGCCTCGGTGTGGAGCTCGTCCTCCTCGGTGCCTGGCTGTGGATGGTGCGAAGGGATTTCTCATATCCTAACGACACTAATGACATTTACACTGTTAAACTGCCCGGGGTCGTACCCTGCCAATCTACCTCTTTAAACTATGTGGTTCTAAGAACCCGAATTCCCATTGCCCACACTGTGGTGCCCTCCGAATTTGGGTCTCACTCCCACGAATTTTCTTACTGTGCCCTCGCACAATTTCTGGGCTGGGTCATGTGGCCCTACCAGCAGGTCTACCTACATGCGCACCTCCGCCACTGAAGCCGCCTCCCGAGCTTGCCTGCTCCTCGCGACTACCTAACTGGGGAAGGCCCTCCTCTGGCTGATTACCCCCTCTATGCCCACCTTGGCATCGGGAAACCCGGGTCCTCTCCTGGGATCCTCGGGCCCCACTCACAACTAACCGAACCGGCTCCCAGAGCCTACCTGCGGCCTCACCTGGCCGACAAACTACCAGTGGCGGAGTGCCCTAATAACCATATGCACCAATTAAGCCACACCCCCAGCCATGTCACTGACTCATGCACCTTACAAAGCACGTCTTTCTACTACCCGCACCACAGGTGTCAATATCCATGTAATTTACCTATGCCCTCTACCTGGCTTTAGACTACCCCCCCCCCCCGGGCTTTCGTGAATGGGTTCCACTTCCCCCCATTCAATCCTTCGCACCATGCATTGCACACCAAGCATTCCACACCACTTATCTCGCACACCATTTATCTCGCACACCACTTATTTCTCACTCCTCAATTCCTCTCACACAACAACACAACTCCTCAAACACACAGCATCATCTATCTACCTAATTTCCCCTAAACTCGTGCTTCCCCGTCGTCCCTTTAAACTATGCACTCCCTTTCCTTTAAGAACCACCTAAACTCTTTACGTCCCCTCTACAGTTCAGGTGTCACTACTTAAATCTCGGTCTCTACTGTCTTCTAGTTCCCTAACATTATCCTAGCCCTCTCTTGGCAAGCTTTGGTGCCCCATGGAGGTAACCATTGCTGGCCCCTCCATGGGCCTAACACTGCCATCTCCCTAAACTAATGCTCATGGCCCCACCACCCCCCGTGTGAGGAATGGTGACACTACCATTCCCCCACGTGGGGTACACTACACCCCCCAGTCCTCTAAACTATGAGCCTCTCCAAGTGGATGTACGTTGTCATGGCTCAGCCTCGAAGGGCCGAGCGATCCATACGGGTGGTTGCTTGCCTGTATGTGGTGTCCGTCCGGCATTTTTGATCCAAGAGGGGAGGGATTGATGGGCCCAGGTTCAGGGCTCCATCCCGGCGTGGGACCTTGCGGTCCCACGCACGATGGCCTAGCCGGCCCCGGTCGGAGCACCTCACCCGACAGGGTGCGTGGCTCCAAAAACTCCTACCTCCCCTTGAACTTGGCTGATCGGCCTTGCCACCACACAGCGCCAACCATACCGTGCGGGGGCCGGAGGCACGAATCGTGCACCCCGGTCCTCGCGAGACCGATGCGGCACCGATCCCCTCCGGTCCCTGCAGCACACAACTCACCGGGAACTCACGTACGCCACCCGTCCCACTACGCGCTACCCCGGTCGGTGTCGATGCTTGAGCTGCGTCCTCACCACTCGCGACCCACTCCACACTCGCACACCCAGGCGCACACACGCCTCTCACACACTCCGTTACCGCACAACCAGGCGCACATGCACCCCCACACACTCCGTTCTCGTACACTCCGGTGCACACTCGTTTCCCGCACACTCCGGTGCACACCACCCAGGCGCACATGCACCTTTCACACACTCGTGTCGCACACTCCAGTGCACACTGTTCTTCTACGCACTCGGCCCTTGCACACTCCGGTGCACACTTTTCCCCTACACACTCGCCCATCGCACACTCCTCCCACACACACTCCGGTGTGCATTCTCCCTCACGCTCTGGTGCACACTCTTTTTCACACTCCGGTGTGCATTCTCGCTCACACTCCGTAACACACTCTCTCACCACGCGCTCTGGTACGGACTCCCTCGTACACCGCACAATGGGCCCATCGCGAACGCCCGGGTCTCGCCTTTTTCCCAAGCGCACCGAGCACCCGTTCGTGCCAAACACATTCACGCCATTTGCGCTACTCACCTCGGGGCCCTCCTTCCCGGCAGCACCTGCAAACCTTTTATGGGGTTAACAAGCACAGCATCACGGTGCAACCACAGACTTTCTACATGCTCCATACCCTTCTCCCATGATTTTCTCCCCTTCTCTTCTGTCTCTCCTCCCGTCTTTTTCACTCCAATTATTTATTCTACCTCGATGATCGTCGGCTTCCCCAAAATTTTATTTTCCAACTCGACGATTGTCGGTTCCTCTACACCCCGCGTCGTGACTCCCATAGCCCCGGTCAACTCGGATGTCCTCTGCTCTAGCTCGCTCCCCACGCGTTCTCCACACCGTGTCACCTCATCGCGTACCACCGCAACCTTCCCGCTCAACCTGCGTCCGATGTCCTCCCCCATTTTTTTTATGTCCGTCTTTGACGCTGCCCTCATCTTTTCCATGTCACACCTGGACTCCTCCCTCAATTTTTCCATTGCCCGGGTGGATTTCTCCCCCTGGGCATCCATTTTGTTTCCTAACCCATCCTTCATTTCTTTCATGTTATCATTCATTCTATCAAAGCTCGCCGTGAGTTGTGCCATAAAAAGGCCCCAGTCCCCTGGCACCACGGGCTCGGCTCTCGCCGCCATTTTCTTCCTCTACTGCCGCACCCTCATCAACGTCCTCCACTACCAACTGTCCCTGTTGGTCCTGGGCCATTAATTCTACCTCATCCTCCATTATTCCCACCGGCATTTGACCGTCATGGCCCGCCATCGTAAGAATATAATTTGATTTAAAAAAAACTAAATTTTGTGTACTCGTAATTTCAAGTGTGTGAAGTGCACTCTAGGTCCAATTATCCCACTCCTGACACCAATTTGTTGTGGATCTCCCGAAGCCCGTCGACGTACAGAGGGGGGGTTAAACCTTTTTTCCCCCTTGGGTCTTCGAGTCCACGAGGCCGAGTCGCCACTCCCGCAGCGAGCGTGGAAAAGGGTATCGGGTCGATTCCACACGTACTTTTGGTACCCACGCTGCCACGAAAACGGGGACCGGACCTCGCACAAGCCACGCTAATCGAGAACGCTGAGCGGTTTGCGTATCACGTGACTCGTGCCGTTACTTTGATTGAACCCGATTCGAGCGGTTCTATTCGTGCGATGCTAGGCCAATAAATGGAAAGGACGGGAACGATCAAATAGGAGGAAGAACACGGGTTTATTTATAATGTACAATGATCCGGATAAAGGGAAGGGACACAGAGCAGATGCTTAACAGTTTTAACTTATACCCATACAAAGTGCCCACTCACTCACGCGGGGAAAAGGAGGAAGAACAAGTTCGCGCGCCAAACGCGCCTTGACACCGTTCACTCTCGGACAGCTCGCCCAGCGTGGCCCTCGGTGGTTCACGACACGTGTGCTGGGAGCGCAGGCAAGCAGATCGCGCGTCTGTGGCCCGGAATGGGTCGTCTTCACACAGTGCGATTAATACAGCCAACAGCAGAGCGCAGGGCACAGGGCACGGGGAGTTCGTGTACAGAGACTATAACAAGTAACTCAATGCACTCGTGGTGGGACAACAGCTCTGACGGGGAGACTCTCACTTGTTCTGCTTCACGCCGATTCTTTTGGGGTGACTCTCTGACTTGTCTGCTGCGGGGGGCTCGGGGCAGGGTTTTATATAGCCCCTCCCCGGTCCTACCCGAATGTTCCAAGCCCCTCCTCTCGTTGCCGTGGTGAGCCACTCCCCTCGAGCTCTGATTGGCGGCTCGCTGCTTACCGGCCACTCCCTGCAGCTCCTCCTTTCGGCCTTGCCAGACTTGTTCCAGGCCGAGCACATGGCATTCTAGCCCAATTGAGGCCTACCCTTACTGGCCTGCTCAACACAAACTAACACAGGAAAGGAGACTACGCTTACATTTACTAAGAAATAACTGAACTACAGCGAGGCTACATGTTGTGGTGCAACTACCTATGAGGGGTGGTCATCCTTTATTCACAAAACCGCAACAATATGTGTATATATAGATATATATGGATAAACATATATATATATATATATATATATAAATAAATAAATAAAAAAATAAAAAAATAAAAAAATATATATATACGGATCTACCCAACATTCTCTAAACAACTATATAGGTTTCACGAACCAAAATCGATTGTTTTAAACTATAGGATGTACATATTGAGTGTATACTTGGTGGGTGTATATTTGGAGGTTTATATTTCGTAAAGTCAGCTAAGTGGTAACATTTTTTTCTATAAACTATTTTTTTTTCCACCCTTGAAACCTGTCTGTTTTCCAAATCTGTCTGTTTGCTTGTCTGTAAACAGGATATCTCAATAAGTTGTGGACAAATTTGGCCAAAACTTGGTGGAGAGGTTGGGTGTGACAAGGAAGAATTGATTCAATTTTGATGAAGATCCGGATTTGGATCTGAGAATTTTGGTTGTAAGCAGTAAAAGATGTTAGATAATGTTAGATAAGCATTATCTGTTACATCAAAAGCATCAGAAAGATGTTAGCTAAGCAGTAAAATTACCTTTAAATCGATGTATACTGGTACTGTGAAGGATATCTTTGTACTATTTTCAGTTTTTAAATTTCCAAACATTCAGTTGAGGCACAGTATAAGAACAAAAGTTTTTAAACTGTAAAAATACAACATTGAAATGAAACTGTGCAAATACACATAATAGTTGAAAATAAAAAGGTTGAACAGAAAGTGAACTGTATGAATTTACAAATACGTTCATATGAAAAAAAACATTAAAATGTACATTAAGCATCACAAACAGAGGCAAAGAGATATGGTTCTTCTTGCATAGGAGGCAGGAAATCTCATGGAAATACAATTATTGAACCTTAAGGCAAATACAAACTAGGAATGTCAATGTATGATCGGACAGACTTTGGATCAGTGATATTGTTATGAGTTCTGGGGGTGTAGCATTTTTGAGTATGTTTTTATAATCTTACTAGTATAAACGCCCATTAAAAATGATGGGTTGGAACAGTTAATTCGGCGGGGCAGCCTCGTGAGCGTGCAAAATGTCTGAAGCCTCGGCCTATTGTCAGGTGTGCTTAGATCTTATTTATTGGACATCATACAGATATAATGAACACTCGTTTTACTCTGTGCGCGTTGCACATCACGTTCAGCAAATTTCACCTCCCTGAGCCTTGTATTTATTGTTATTAAAAAAGGCTTCTGTACACCGCCCTTGGGACTCGGTTTGCAATTCTCCGTCTACAATTCCAATAGAAGAGACATAATTATGGTACTCTTTTATGGAAAATGTTTTTCGAGTTTGTTTTATCGTCTAAAATAGACTGCAGTGAACACACATTCGTGTTAAAAGATTGGACTTTAAAACCCGACTCAAATCATCCTTAGGAAGGGGGACAAACATCTGTACAAACACATGAACAGACATTGTGTTTTATATGGTAAATTTGGAGAAGGTATATTGATATTGTTAAATCATTTTGAGTGTTTACATGTTTGAAGCTTTGCTGAATGTAGCAATAAGATTCCATGGGATAAGGAATTTGTAATTACTCGAGTGTGGGTAATTACTGTCGTTACATTAATTATTCAACTGGTATTTGGGGTCATTTATTAACTTTGCATCCTGCACCTTATATCTTCCACTACTCTAGGGGCTGGGCCTGAGTTGTATGCATTTATATGTATAGGGGAAACCCCATTTTTATATGGTAGTATAGGTCCTAGGCTTTAAAAAAAAATTGGGTTCTCGCTCGAAATCCCTATAGATTTTGCCCAGCTTGCCCCAAAAGTTGCCCGTCGGGCGAGAAACCATACCGGTCATATCTTGGCCATTTCTTGAGCGATTTTGACAAAAAAAAATTTAAAATAGAGGTTTTTTTGGCTGTTGAACACGCTAAAAGCAATATTTAGTCGATTTGAGAACTGGTTTACATGATAGCGGCTCTGAAGCTCTTCCGGAGAAACCAAATCAGGTCCGAAATTTTTAATCCTCAATATCTCTTAGGTCATTTTATTATTTTAGATGATACGTTTTTGCTAAAAAAGGAATACAGGTTTTACTGTTAGACAACTGCCATATCACACAAATTTATTAAGATTAACACCCACATCACAATGAATTTGTGTAAACTTCCACCATATCAGATCTAATTATATGGATTGGTGCAGGCATCATCTTGCAACTTCATGCACTTGCAGAAAGGGGTGCAGCCCACCTCCTCCATGCGGCATGGACATGTGGCTCGAGCACACTTGCCACAGTTACAGGTCACTGTCCACCGCTTATTCAGAGTCTTGCACCCTGTGACTGGAACAAGGCAGTCGTTCTCTAGCTGATACCCAAAATGTAGTGGATCTATGATGCTGGGTTGGAAGAGGTGGATAATCGAGTATGTACCGAACAAGGCTCGCATTATGTGTGGAAGCAAACCCTCTGACGTTGGAGGCAAATTTTGATGTGATGAGCCCTTGGTCTGATGATATATTTGGGCACGAAGCTGTGTGAAGGACGAAAATTGGTTAGTCTCTCTTAACACCAGCACGAGGAATTTTTCAGCATCAGCCTTGGTCTCGGGTGTAATTGTCATTTCTCTACCGAAATTTCTAAGCAATTGGGTGGGCTGGGCTTTGAGGGCAGCTTTCTTGGTGCCTACTTTGCTCGTTGCATCACATACAGTCAAGCAGTGCAAGGCAGGAAGGACATTGCAAACGTCTTGACCTTGACGTTCATGCAGAATGTGCAGTGGGATATATCGCACAGTTTTGCCGCGTCCACCTCGCATTGTCATCCATCCAAACCGCATTGCTTGCGCTCCACGATCGCATCGTTTCAGTTGTCGGATATACCAAGTCCGCCATGTGGCTATCACTGACTTCCAAGTTAAGTCTGCCTATGGCCCAAGCCATATCGGATAGTCGCTTGTCCCGCCTAGTGTCATCGTAGACTGCTGGTTGATCGTGGCCTCTGTAGGATGTGGGTAGGTCATACTTTTTCAGATTTTCTCCAAATTCGTGTAGCTGCTGACATGGCAATACTTCCTTTAGGGCTTTCGGACCATGAACTACAGATGTGTCAGAGCGCTTGGGTTTGGATAAGACGGCCTTAGGCTTATGCTGGTAGAGGACACACACCGTATCATGTTCAGATGAATTTGCACCTTCGTGGTCCCAGTTGTCCATTGCTGCTGATGTGAAGTTCCCTGGGTCAAAATGGGCTGGCAACTTCATGTCGGCTTCATTTTGGTTGACAGTGAACGCGGCCATGTCATGCTGGTACCGGCGAAGTTCAGTGTAGCTCATGGCCTGCGCCTGTCGATTCAGAGAGGTGAGAAAGATTTTGCCACCACATCCTAGACTGTGGGCAAACTCGGCATTCAATACAGACATTGGTGTTCTTTTGCTGCCAGAATGGTGAATGTAGAACATGTGCTGGAACATGGTCTGTATTTTCCGACATCGCTGGACTGAAAGAGAACCATCTTTGCGCGGCACCTGTTCCTCCTCCTGGTCTACATCATCGACATCTTCCTGCATGTCACTTGTTATTACTTGGTCAGCTGCGGCCCTGTATGTGGCTGGATTGAATTTAAACAAATGGCCATAAAACTGCAGGATGGGCTCTGGGATATTCATCTTTGACCCGGCTTGCTTTAAATCTTGGGCATCACAGAAGCGATCATCTAAGTCGAAGTCGGAGTCATGCAAGCATGCTCTGAATTGAGCTGCTACTAATTGCATGGGACTCACTGATCGGATACGCTCAGCAAGTACATTTGCCTCATTACCCAGCACATAGAATACCATGAGGCATTTTCTTGCAGAATCCGAGTAAGCAAAGTCTATCAGGTCGTTGAACTGCTTGTAGAGGAGGACCTTCACATCCCTATTCTGGACATTACCTTTACCTCCTAGGTGGCTGTTCATCTGGTCTCGAATAGTAGAGAGTTCATAACCCTTGCCAGCACTCAGACCCATCTCAATCTCGTCAACGATCTCATTCCACACCCGCTGCTTGGCATTGAGTTGTACAGGGGCACTAAAAGTTCTGGAGCGTTCATACTGCTGAATATATTTGCACATGCACTGGTTGTGATAATAAATATCAGACCCATACACAGCATGTTCGTCTTGAAGGTCACAAGTTCGACGGAAAACATCATCCTGGAAGTAGACGGTCGCATCTAGGAATATGTTTGCTCGGTTGCTCTCGCAGATTCTATATTTGGTGAAGTCACGGTTGACTGACTTGTTGCCACATATGACGCATGTATACTGATAGTACACAGTGGCACGACCAGGTGCCACACAAGCCGGTGTTCGCATGCTGTTTGACTGTGAACGAGTTGTAGTAGGTGTTGGTGACTGGGTTGATGCATTATCACCAGAGGGCACAGATTGCTTCAATGCTTCTTTCTGCTTCTCCTTAAGCTTGGCAATTTTGGTGCTATTTGTGTAGCCCTTGTAGCACGCATTTGTGACATGATAATTGAATGGAGCACCAGGCGTCAACTTCTTCAACCTTGCGAGCAGCGCATCTTGTCGTGTCTCACTTGCGGATATAATCTGATCGCACCCATGTTGTGTACACACCAGCTTGTCTTGGGTGTACTCTTGGCAAATAATACAAAGCTCCTCATCAAACTCAACCGCAGCATCAGTCGCAGCGCTAAGATTGACCGCTTCCATCATTATGTTAGTCAGTTCCAATCTGAAATGGAAAGAGATAAAAAAGGGTTAAAAAATATCTTAAAACACATTGACAAATGACAATCACGAATATATCAAAGCTAGTGGTGGTAGTAGGTACCTATAGTCCTATAAACATGGTTCGATTCCTTCGATTGACATTGGAATCACTTGATAGAGACTCCAATCGAATTTTTATTGTTTTAAACGTGTTCCCCACCCCAAAACACCTCTATTTAAAAAAAAAAGTTTGTCAAAATCGCTCAAGAAATGGCCAAGATATGACCGGTATGGTTTCTCGCCCGACGGGCAACTTTTGGGGCAAGCTGGGCAAAATCTATAGGGATTTCGAGCGAGAACCCAATTTTTTTTTAAAGCCTAGGACCTATACTACCATATAAAAATGGGGTTTCCCCGATACATATAAATGCATACAACTCAGGCCCAGCCCCAGGAGTACACCTCAACAACTATATTGTGTTCATTTAGCAAAATCACTTTATACCTGTCCATATGGATGGACCATCCATAGTCTAAGGGACAGGTGCAGCAAATTATCTCATGCAAATTATACTCTACATCATGCAGCAATTATTATGTCAAAATCCCATATTTAAAATTAATATCGTCAAGCATGATTTACAGCTTGGTCAAATTTGGCAATTTTTAATCGTGGTAGAAAGAATCATGTCCAACTTTTGCTGGAGGTAAGATGGCAGCATACATGATTCCTCCCATTCCAAGGAACACACACAGCCACAGTCCATAGTGATAGTTGGACAACAAGCTGGTAAATGCTGGAAACAAAGACAAAAATATGCAGTGGCCTGCAAAACGCCTCCTCCAAAGTTTTCACATTTTGATGCCACCTGAGCTTATTGCATGATGCTTTCAGATAAAACCTAATATATAGTCTTCACAAAATGACTCCAACGTGATTAAAATCAGATTAACAGAGAAAATCAGATGATTTTCAGTTGCATATGTATTCAACCCCTTTGCCTAATTAACCCTAAATCACTTCAAGAGCAAATTATTTATTTAAAAGGTTACAAAATAAGTATAATAGGTTTCACCTGTATGTATTCAGTGGTTTAACAATTAAGCTTACCCGCTTATCTAAGGAGTTTTAAGGTGCAACTCAATTGGTCAACCAACATGGCAAACATGAAGAACAAGGAGCTTTCCAAAGAAGTCAGACATAAAGTGGTGGAGAAGCACTGTTCAGGAGAGGGTTATAAGAAGATTTCAAAGTCACTCATTATCCCTTTGAGTACAGTGAAATCCATCATTAAGAAGTGGAAGAGGTGTAATACCACCCAGACTCTGCCAAGATCAGGTCGCTCATCCAAACTCAGCAGCCGGGCAAGCAGGAAACTGGTTCAGGATGGCACTGTAAATCCAACAATACCTGAAAGATCGGTAAAGCTCCATGTCCAAGATGTCTGAGATGGGGGTCAGGTTCATCAACCAACAATATCCCTTTCCCTTCACAAAACTGGCCTCTATGGACTGATGGCAATAAAGAAGCCATTACTGAAAAAGGCGCATCTAAAGGTTCGTGTGGAGTTTGCAAAACAGCATCTTAATGACACTTCAGTTATGTGGAGAAACGTTCTGTGGTCAGATGACACAATAATTGAACTTTTTGATCTAAATTCAAAGCGTTACGCCTGGCACAACCTGAACATTGCACAACACCCAGTCAACACTATCCCTACTGTCAAGTATGGTGGTGGCAGCATCATATTATGGGGCTGCTTTTCATCAGCAAGGATTGGCAAGCTTATCAGGATAGAAGGCACAATGGACAGTGCAAAATACAGGAGAATCCTTGATGAAATCTGTTTGAGTCAGTCAAGAATCTGAAATTGGGAGGGAGATTCACATTTCAGCAGGACAATGATCCAAAGCACAAAGCTAAAGCCACACTGGAGTGGCTGAATAAGCAGAAAATAAAAGTTATTGAGTGGCCCAGTCAAAGTCCTGACTTGAACCCAATTAAACATTAATAGTGAAACATGAAGATTGTAGTCCATTGACGATCCCCATCCAACATGGCAAAAATAGAGCAATTTTAATGTGAAGAACGGGCAAATATTTCACCATCTCACTGTGCAAAGCTCGTATAAACCTACCCAAAAATAATCCTAGCAGTCATTGCTGCCAAAAGTGCTTCCACCAAGTACTGACCAAGGGGCTGAATACTTTTGTAAACAGTGAATTTTGATTGTACACGTGTTTTCCACGTATTCCTGACATGTAACCTTCTTCAACTATAACAGCATTTGGTTTGAACTCTTCAGTTATGAATAAAAAGGTTGATTTGGAAAAATTGTTTCTACACAATTCGTAATTCATCTAAATGTGTCATTATTGGTAGGGATGAATACTTTTGCAGACCATTGTTGCTAAACCCCAAAGTGGCCAAAACAGTGTGAAGCTCCAGTGGCCAATTCTGTTAAAGTTAACTTGAGACACCGAGTCTACGACATACCATGCAGGAGTATGGACAGGAGCAAATCCAGAGATTCAGAGGGAAGCAGAGGGATGGAGAGGCTGAAGCAAGAACAGTGAGCGACAGCAGCCAAAGCCGATGGAGACTCACTCAGTCACCAAAAGTATGGGGTGTGAGTAGCGATGCAAACAGCATACACGTGCTCGCATCTGCCTGCGACCGTCATTACCTGGCACCCAGCAATTTGATCCATCTCACTTGAGAAACTCAGCTAAACATAATCGATCTCATTTTTGTATTTCTCATGTCTTTTGTATTCTCTGTGTTTATAAAACATCTATGCAGTTACATCTTAGATTTGTAATCTTGATATGTATTGATATGGCACCTGCCTTGATATGGTTAGGCAGGTTTGTAATGATATGGATTGAAGGATTATAATATGTGCAGTGCTGGATTAACAGTCAACTTGTGTGATTCTGAAGTAATTGTTATGCAAGTATCCTGAGCTTTAGAACCCTTATTTGATCGACTATTGAACTGGACATTTATATAAACTAGCAACGGTACCAGCCCGACCCCTACGGACGGGGCTTCAATTGGGAGGCGCAAATGATTATTTAAACGATTTATATAACCATCCGTTAAATCATATCACATGCAAATCATCAAAATCTAAACGGTATTTTTATAATTTCAATAAAAGCCACATCACTGTTCATATGGGTAAATATTATTCCATCGTGTTTGGAAAATTGGAAAAATTTGTAAAATTAGAAAAAATTGGAAAAACAATATCGCCTATTTTACTCCAGGGGGTCCCAGGATTACCCACCCAAAATATCGTTGCGATCGGTTCAGCCGTTTTTGCGGTACCTGGGAACAGACGGACGGACAGACAGACGGACAGACATTTGGTGAGTTATAGTAAGATGGGACTGCGACATGTGCATAGTTTAATAAAGAAGTTTATTTTAATAGCTGGACTGGCTCCATTCTTTGTTCTGTGCATTTCCGTGGTACAAAGTCGACCATCGTATAGTACAAATAAAACGACAGCTAATGCAACCTTGGAACCTGGATGAGCCCTTGGGTTAATCCGCTCGATCATCCGATGATCAGAAAGCAGGGAGTAGGACATTTGGTTCCACCAGGGCTATGGCAGGCACACCTTTCTTCAATATATTTCATTGGAACATTGGGACTTGTGCCGCACCCCCAGCTCATGACAATATTAAATAATCCATTAACAAAGTTGTATAAACAAAACACACTCCCTTTACTATTTCATTAAAAAGATAAAACATTTAAATATATTAGCATCAAAACCATGGGTACTGAGCACCTTAATAACAAACAAGCTATTCTAATTATGCATATATTTAAACAATCTTTGTGCGACATCCCGAGAAAGCACCTGAAAACTGAAAAAAAAACTCAACACTTACTTTTTGTGCTTAAGATGGAAGCACGCTTTGTCACAAAAATATTATTAACATTTATAACAAAAGATAATTGGTGCAACCATACTATGTACATAAATGCAGGTCCAAGTTATCTTGTAAAAATTAGTCATAACACTTGTGGTCGTTGTGCAGTTTTTAGGTTCTCTGAAAGCCAATTGCAATCTCGAGGTTGAGCAAAAACTTTGGCAAACTTCGGTTACTATAGCAGTGATGTTGACAAAGATAACAAAATAGGAATTTTGAAGAAGAAGAAAGGTAAATGGTGTGTCCTGTAAAATTGCAATACATTTTTTTTTTAATGCTAAAACCATCAACTGTATTCAAGAGTTAGAAAGTGGCCGATAGCTCAACATGCAATGTTATTTTTCAATAAACTGTGCAAACAAGGCATTACAGAGTGTTTCAAAAAAATGTGGACTATTCGAGCAGCCTGATATTCCGTCATTTCTAATGCTATACCCCCCTCTCTCTTGTAGGTTATGGTGGTTGTGGTTTGCCATTTCTAACAAGTAGCCAGTAGGACCATACATCAACTATGGTGTTCACAGAAGACCAAAAAGTGAAAATTGTGACTTTGTGGTTTGAGACAAAATCCTACGTGCGGGTGTGCCGACGATGCTGTCAGGATGACAATGTTTACACCCATAATGGACCATCCAATGGGAGCATTTAGCTGTTTGTGGAGCACTTCCAAGCACATGGAAGTGTGAAAAATCAAAATAAAGGAAACGGTGCCCGCCCACCAAGTGTTACCAAGGACCAAGGGAACATTGATCTTGTGAGACATTCTGCTATCGAAAGTCCTATGAAATCCCACCGGCAGCATTCCCGAGAACTGGCCATCTCAACAACATCTTCTAGGGTGCTGAGCCTCCTGAGGAGGTGTCTGAGATGTCTCTCAAGAGCCCCAGGCCCACTTGCTTCTGTGCATTGAATGCCAGATGGGGTATGCTGGGACCGTATTGATCCAAGGACGCCAATGGTAAGACGGTGACAGTCAATGGCGATTGATACCGTGAGGTCATGCACCGATTCCACGCTGATCCCGCTCAACTACCGTCTCCAAACCAACTCAGACTTGCATGGTTCATCCAGGACATTGCCCCCACCACACACTTCAGGTGAAACCATCGACTTGCTGCACCAGCAGTTTGGAAATCGTGTCATCAGCCTGGGCACAGTGCACGGCCTGGATTTGAATCCATTGGATTTTTTTTTTGAAGGTGCTGTCAAAGGTCAAGTTTACATCAACAAACCTCAAGGCCTGGATGTCCTGAAGCAGGAGGTGGAGGACTACCATCAGGCTTCCACTACAGCCACTTGCAGATGAGTAGTGGAGAATTTTGGAGGCAGGATCAAAGCCTGTTTGAACAGAGGTGGAGCACACATTGAAAATGTCAATCACTGGCAGTATAATGAGTGATTTGAAAATGGCCTGGTGTATGCTTTCCATCAATGTATCAACTGAACTTGCTACCTTTTGTAATCTTTCTACAATAAAACGTTGAAATAGTCCACTTTTTTGAAACACCCTGTACTTGTAAGTATCGGAAGTATTAATAATGTCTTCTAATCATCCCATAACGCCAGTATCCAAATCATGCACCGGTGCTGCAAGTCAATTGAGGCACAACCTTGGAGCATGCACGTGTTTCTTGAGGCTACATCACACTTCATGTCAGTTCTTGTTCTTCTTTTTGAGCAGCTTCATCAGTGATTTGCTCATGTAATAAGGATGCTCTTCAGAGCCATCGTTCCTTTCCAGATCCTCCACTGTGGACAGCAGGCCAAATAGCTCAGTTAGAGTGTACCAGTTAGCTTTAACTTAGCATTAAGCTACAAAAGTACATTGCAATTGTATAAAATGTTGAAATAACATGAAAATTAAAAATGAAAGCATTGACAAATGTCTAGTGATGTCCAAAATTTACAACTCAGTTGTTATTAGAATGAACGTAGCCACATTATAATGATATAGAACATTGGTTTGTTTAGAATCTTTCATTCCTCAGAAATATCACACACACACACACACACACACACACACACACACACACACACACACACCGAATAGACTGTACCGCAAATCCTCCCCATCTACTTTCACAACAACCCTCTCGAAGAGGTTCAGTCACTCAAACTTCTGTGTCTCACTCTCAGCCATGATCTCTCTAGGAGGCCAAGGCTTTCAAGATAATTGGAATCTCTCGTGATGAAGCTAAGTCTATGGGCCAATGAATCATCGACAGGTCGGTAGTATTGCTGTCTTGTTCCGCCTCATTTCTGGTCTTGCACCCTCTGCCCTCTCCATACTTTGTCCCCCCTTTGGGATTCACAGATTCTGCTGATAGTCCACACTCAAAGACCCACAGGGAAAAGCATGAGTTGGGAAAGAAGGAAGTAGC
Organism: Myxine glutinosa; assembly: GCF_964187855.1. Lineage (NCBI taxonomy): Eukaryota > Metazoa > Chordata > Myxini > Myxiniformes > Myxinidae > Myxine > Myxine glutinosa. Next base: position 99,601,771 of record NC_136268.1, on the reverse strand, counting down.
GAAAGAGGGAAGAACAAAGAAAGGATGAAAGAGGGGGGTTTAAGCAAAGAAAGTAGAGGAAAACAGACATGAGGGGAAAGTAAAAATGTACTTGGCATACCAGACCAGCATCCACTTTATTAGGAGAGCTGGTGCCATTGGCAAACTCATGAATGAAAAATGCATGCCAAATTCGTTGATCAGCCTTTCGTTAAGTTTTTTTATACCACCCCAAGAGAAAATCGCTACCTGTAGTGCTGCCAACATCATAATGCATCAGCAGAAGGGAAATCTTCATGTTCTTCAGCCACTGGATTTGAAGACTTCAACACATATGGCAATATTAAATCATCTGCATAAGTGCAAGTAAATCAAGACTTGTGAATGATGGGATTTCCAAGACACGATACCTATTGAAAGTGGTTTATGAGTATATTCTCCATCTCAAAATGTAAGCCCCAACAATATGAGCGTAATATGACCTATACCTGGGAGAGAAGAATGTAAGCTCCAACAATATGACCGTAATATGACCTATACTTGGGATTGAATAATGTAAGCTCCAACAATATGAGCATAATATGACCTATACTTGGGATTGAATAATGTAAGCTCCAACAATAAGAGCGTAATATGACCTACACTTGGGATTGAATAAATAATGTAAGCTCCAACAATATGAGCGTAATATGACCTATATTTAGGAGAGAATAATGTAAGCTCCAACAATATGAGCGTAATATGACCTATGCTTGGGATTGAATAATGTAAGCTCCAACAATATGAGCGTAATATGACCTATACTTGGGATTGAATAATGTAAGCTCCAACAATATGAGCATAATATGACCTATACTTGGGATTGAATAATGTAAGCTCCAACAATATGAGTGTAATATGACCCATACTTGGGAGAGAATAATGTAAGCTCCAACAATATGAGCGTAATATGACCTATACTTGGGATTGAATAATGTAAGCTCCAACAATATGAGCGTAATATTACCTATACTTGGGAGAGAAGAATGTAAGCTCCAACAATATGAGCGTAATATGACCTATACTTGGGAGAGAAGATTGTAAGCTCCAACAATATGAGCGTAATATGACCTTTACTTGGGAGAGAAGAATGTAAGCTCCAACAATATGAGTGTAATATGACCTATACTTGGGAGAGAAGAATGTAAGATCCAACAATATGAGCGTAATATGACCTATACTTGGGAGAGACGAATGTAAGCTCCAACAATATGAGCGTAATATGACCTATACTTGGGAGAGAATAATGTAAGCTCCAACAATATGAGCGTAATATGACCTATATTTAGGAGAGAAGAATGTAAGCTCCAACAATATGAGCGTAATATGACCTATATTTCGGAGAGAAGAATGTAAGCTCCAACAATATGAGCGTAATATGACCTTTACTTGGGAGAGAAGAATGTAAGCTCCAACAATATGAGCGTAATATGACCTATACTTGGGAGAGAAGAATGTAAGATCCAACAATATGAGCGTAATATGACCTATACTTGGGAGAGAATAATGTAAGCTCCAACAATATGAGCGTAATATGACCTTTACTTGGGAGAGAAGAATGTAAGCTCCAACAATATGAGCGTAATATGACCTATACTTGGGAGAGAAGAATGTAAGCTCCAACAATATGAGCATAATATGACCTATACTTGGGAGAGAATAATGTAAGCTCCAACAATATGAGCGTAATATGACCTATACTTGGGAGAGAAGAATGTAAGATCCAACAATATGAGCGTAATATGACCTATACTTGGGAGAGAATAATGTAAGCTCCAACAATATGAGCGTAATATGACCTATACTTGGGAGAGAAGAATGTAAGCTCCAACAATATGAGCGTAATATGACCTATACTTGGGAGAGAATAATGTAAGCTCCAACAATATGAGCGTAATATGACCTATACTTGGGAGAGAAGAATGTAAGATCCAACAATATGAGCGTAATATGACCTTTACTTGGGAGAGAAGAATGTAAGATCCAACAATATGAGCGTAATATGACCTATACTTGGGAGAGACGAATGTAAGCTCCAACAATATGAGCGTAATATGACCTATACTTGGGAGAGAATAATGTAAGCTCCAACAATATGAGCGTAATATGACCTATATTTAGGAGAGAAGAATGTAAGCTCCAACAATATGAGCGTAATATGACCTATATTTTGGAGAGAAGAATGTAAGCTCCAACAATATGAGCGTAATATGACCTATACTTGGGAGAGAAGAATGTAAGCTCCAACAATATGAGCGTAATATGACCTATACTTGGGAGAGAAGATATGACGGTAATATGGAAAATAGGATATACAAGAAGAAACAGCTTGAGAAGATATATTATGGAAAAAGAGACTTCAGTATTTCATCTTTTCCCCTCAAACAATAACATCCTCAGAAGCCATCAAAATTTGGGATTAAAATGGAGCTGAGATAACCAGCTATTGCACGACAGGAAACACCAACTTCGCTAGCTTACTTTGCAGGGAGGCTAAACAAACAGCAAAGATCTGCAAAGAGGAGGTCTGTCTTTCCCATATTTGGGCACATGAAAAGGGAAGGGTGAAAAAGGGGTGAGGGGGTGAAACCTGAAACGAAGAGCTGTTAGGCAGGTTGAATGGGGTTAGAGAAATCATGGGTAAGCAGATAGTTAGAAAGAAGAAGAAGAAGCCAAAAGGAGATACAGCAAAGCAAAACAAATTGCTTATTTGTCCTATTACCCTTATCATAAGAAGCTGCACCCTTTCAATACAACTTAGAAACATGAACACCCATGATGTTATGATTTCGATCATAATGACCAGGGCACAAATCTTTTTTAGGAAATTCCAAAATTGTTACCTCTATTGTTACAATTGCCTAGGTCCATACGCTGCCTTATTCATCAATATCGGGCGAATGAAGATCAAAGTCTTTGCTTCTTAACATTTGCAGAAGTTCGGGAGTCATATAGTAAGGCCTTTCGGCTGAGCCGTCGTTACGCTCAAGATCCTCGCCTATCATAGCACAAGCAATGGTCATAAGGCACAGGGAGGAGCATATATACATGCATGTGATCATGCGGATGTGTGTATGTATGTTGAACACAACATTATGATAAGCAGAACAACGGGCGATGAACATAAAAATAGAGAAAAGCAAAATTGGTGTTTTTGCCATTTGAGACAAAGGAGGAGGAAATGGGGGTGAAAGGCAAGAAGATGTATGCATGGTAAAACAATGGTACGTGGTCAAGAGAAAGCAAGCAGAACGAATGTGATTCAAGCGGTGCAAGGGACGCAGGAGTGAAGTAAGAGGAAAAAATGTTTGTGAGGTCAACAAAAGGAGCACAGAGATTGCATGCAAAGATAAGGGACAAAGCAGATCCAACGATTGCATGGGTGGAAGGAAAAAGAGGATTAGTAAATATAGAAGAAACATAAATTTTATGAATCTTGAAAAACATTTAAACACCATCATGTTCGACAGAAGCCGTGTAAACCGTGACTATATATGGAGCCGAAACTTACAGAAACACAGGAAGAGGGTGTCAATGCACATATTGTAGACGCTGAAGAATCCATGTGCTATCATGTAGGAACCAATGACCACCGTCTGTAGGCAGCACAAAGTCCAAAACCAAAATGAGTACATCAAGGTGATGTTACAAAGTGGCAAACAAAATGAATATCACCATTTTTTCCACACTTTTCCTGTTTCTATTGCATTCACTGTAATGCATAAACAAGAGGATGCACTCACAACTGTCCCATCCTCTCTCCTCCCTAGTTGTTTTTTAGGAACAGCCAAGTAACATTTGAACAATGCTGCAACAAGGAACAAGGCCCAACCCTTACAAAAACCCCAACTAGTGTCAGATATATGTTGTTTGTTAATCTACACAGGTATAACACTCTGCTCAATTGCAAACATAAAGTGGCTTCTGGTTCAACTGTATTCAAAAATTATATTATGTAACAAAATATGTGGTATACTAATTATTTGAGGTGAAGGAACTACACAACAACTGGTTTTTTTTATCGCCTCACGAGTGCAGAGTTTGTTTGGCACAGAGAGTGAGAGTTTTCCTCGCTTGAGAAGTGGCCCGTCCTTGTTCCTGCTTCGTTGCCTGTTCATGTTCCTGGTTCATCTTCTGTTCGTGTTCTTGCTTAAACGCATGTTCGTGAGTGCTCTCTCTCTCTCTGCTCGCTTGGTTCGTGGCTGCTTCATCGCCATCTGTGTCAACGCCTCCACAAGAGCTGAAGGCTCACTGGTTCTCGTTTCCCATCCCTGTCTGTGCTTGAGTCTTTGTATTTTGTTATTCCTCTTGTAAATGATGATTTATTGTGAATCTGTGTTCCTCTTCCCCCCACCTCCTCCTCATCCCGCCCTCGTTCTCCACCACCGTGTTCTATTTTTCCCTGTTGTTTGTGGTGGGAAATAGACCCCGATAAAATCAGAACTAAGGATCCTGTGTGCTAGTTGCAGTTCTTGCACGCAAGGCCGCCATTAATTGAACACAGTCCAATGGAATAACAAGCCAGTTCGGTCCATTCGTCCATTGTTCGATGTTAACAGACTGCTGGACATGACATTTGGCTTCAGATCTTAAGGTCTTAAGATCTTAAGACACAAGCCTAAGATCACCATGTGCATGCCAAGCGTCGGCTGGAGTGGTGTAAAGCTCGCCGCCATTGGATTCTGGACCAGTGGAAACGCGTTCTCTGGAGTGATGAATCACGCTTCACCATCTGGCAGTCCGACGGTGCATGTCCCAGGCATGCTACAATTAACACCAGGTGGGTCGAGTCAACCTGTTATCCTTCCGAGGTCAGCAAAATGAGAACCAGCACTGGCAAAGGTGAGCCATTTGAGTATCCTGCGTTGGAGTGGTGACCCATCCACGATTGTGACCCCTAATCAATGAAACTGCCTCAGCAGCCCGATGTGAGGGATGACGCGAAAGGAATGGTTAAACAAGCGAGCATCAGCACTCCCGCCGTCTGGGCACTTCCCCTGGGCCCATCTCGGCCCACCTTCAGTGAGCAATTTAAAGAGTTGATATCTCCATAAAGTGATACTTTCTTCTGGAACACACTGTACACCTGGACACTATTTTTTGGAAATATTACAACCATATTTTGCCTTGCTCGGCCACACTGTAAGGTGCTTGTCACTGAGGCAGTGCCCTTGTTACAAGTAAGCTGGTACTCATTTTGTTGACCACAGAAGCTGAGTCGACCTACCTCGTGTTATTTAATGGCACGACAAGAACTTTAACTCATGACCCTAAGATCTTAAACCAGCCACCTTAACAATGAAGCCAATACCAGGCTTTGCATTGATAATTTTGTATTATTTAAGTCTAAGAGAGGTCAACAATCCGAAGTCTCACAATGTGTGTCTATTTGAAGCGCTTGCTTAATGAAGTCATATACATCTATGCAAGAAGAGCGAGTATGCAATGTTTACTTGTATTTAAACATTTGCTGGATGTCAGTTTAAGTGTTATATCCTCTGTTATATTTATGAAAATAAACACTGACCAGGATGGGTACCCAGTAGTAGTTGAGTGAAGGTGTGTGCTGTCCAATAGAAATCTTTCCCGTGAAGAAGAAGAATGCAAGGATGCCTGTCCAAATAAAGCAATGTAAAAATGTGAGGATGATCAGATAAAGCCTTATTGTCCAAGTTTTAAATGCAAAACCGACATTAAGTCACAATAGAGAAATTACAAAAAGACTCTGCCAAGTTCACCACTTTGGGTTGTAAGGTTTAACAGAAGGAAGGTTTTGCTGAGACACCCAATGTTCAACTACCCAGGAATAAACACTGTTTCATATGCATCCGAGTGCACCAGAATGTGTATTTACTGTTTCTGGAAACAGGCCTCACATAAATCGACTGCTGATCTCTGAATATTTACGATATACACATACATACACTACATGGGCAAAAGTATGCGGACACCCCTTCTAATCAGTGGATTCGGCTGTTTCAGCCACACCCATTGCTGACAGGTATATATAATCAAGTACACAGCCATGCAATCTCTATAGCCAAACATTGGCAGTAGAATGGGCCGATTGGGCCATACTGAAGAGCTCAGTGACTTTCAACATGGCACCGTCATAGGATGCCACCTTTCCAACAAGTCAGTTCGTCAAATTTCTGCCCTGCTAGTGTTGCCCCGGTCAACTGTAAGTGCTGTTATTGTGAAGTGGAAACGTCTAGGAGCAACAACAGCTCAGCCACAAAGTGGTAGGCCACACAAGCTCACAGAACGGGACTGCCGAGTGCTGAAGCACGTAAAAATAGTCTGTCCTCGGTTGCAACATTCACTACCGAGTTCCCAACTGCCTCTGGAAGCAATGTCAGCACAACAACTGTTCGTCAGGAGTTTCATGAAATGGGTTTCCATGGCCGAGCAGCCGCACACAAGCCTAAGATCACCATGTGCATGCCAAGCGTCGGCTGGAGTGGTGTAAAGCTCGCCGCCATTGGATTCTGGAGCAGTGGAAACGCGTTCTCTGGAGTGATGAATCACGCTTCACCATCTGGCAGTCCGACGGACGAATCTGGGTTTGGCGGATGCCAGAAGAACGTTACCTGCCCAAATGCATAGTGCGAACTGTAAAGTTTGGTGGAGGAGGAATAATGGTCTGGGGCTGTTTTTCATGGTTCGGGCTGAGCTCCTTAGTTCCAGTGAAGGGAAATCTTAACGCTGCAGCACACAATTACATTCTAGATGATTGTGTGCTTTCAACTTTGTGGCAACAGTTTGGGGAAGGCCCTTTCCTGTTTCAGCATGACAATGCCCCCTTGCACAAAGCGAAGTCCATACAGAAATGGTTTGTCGAGATCAGTGTGGAAGAACTTTATTGGCCTGCACAGGGCGCTGACCTCAACCCCATCGAACACCTTTGGGATGAATTGGAACGCTGACTGTGAGCCAGGCCTAATCACCCAACATCAGTGCCCGACCTCACTAATGCTCTTGTGGCTGAATGGAAGCAAATCCCCGCATCAATGTTCCAACATCAAGTGGAAAGCCTTCCCAGAAGAGTGGAGGCTGTTATAGCAGCAAAGGGGGGACCAACTACATATTAATGCCCATGATTATGGAATGCGATGTTCGACGAGCACATACGGGTGTGATAGTTGGGTGTCCACATACCTTTGACCATGTAGTGTATATCTATATAATATTCTCCGTTGGTGATTCTGTCTGTCTGTCTGTCCGTGGGTGTGGCCTCCCCCGTTGAGGGAATAGGTCCACCCATTCTGGAAGGTGCTTCAACAACAAATCACCACGATTTTGTTTCCTCGCATAGCTTTGAGGCCTTTTTTGATAGGCTCACGGTTTTTTACTCTCTCACAGTTTTATTTCAACTCTAATTCGACATCTCATTTCATTTTTCACAGTCGCTAACATGGTTTTAGACTCGGTTGCAAAAAACGGGAAGAAAATTCGATGAAAGTTACTGTTTATAGAACAAAATGCATTTTCAAAGGCCTGTAACATAAAGTCAATTGAGACTCCCTCACGGCTTTATATCGACTCTAATTCACCATGTGATTTCATTTTTATTGATGGTTTTAGACTCGGTGTCAGCAATAATTGAGAAAATTCATGCACACACGGAAAATTGCTGAGCCATTTTTGAAATTTGCGGCACGATATATCACACACCGCCTAAAATAACACAGACGGGAAAATGCCAAGACATGTGAAAAATTGGCGGCGGACTTTTCCATCATCACAACGAAATGTTTAATTTAGACGTCGTCACAATAAAAGGTCAACAATGTGCGTAGAGGGGGGGGGGGGCAGACCCTGGTGTTGGGCTAGCGGCTAGGGTGCCGGCTTAGGATCCTAGGATCCTGGGTTCGAATCCCGGTCGATCGCTGAATTAACGCCAGGGGGTTGACTAAGCCTGTCATCCTTCCGAGGTCGGCTAATTGAGTACCAGTTCACTGGTAATTCCCTGCTTGCCGATAAAGGCGGCAAAAAGGGTTGGCGTCAGGAAGGGCATCCAGCCGTAAAACATTGCTTCAAAAAGGGGACCGAAAAACAACAACAACCACGGTTCCCGAAAAAGGCCAACCCCCGCTTTGCGGCGAAAAATGGCCTCTAAAGGTGGTTTTTTTTTTTTTTAATGTGCGTAGAGGGGCGGAACTTCGTTCATGTATCGCCACAGACGGGAAATTGCCGAGATATATGAAAAATTCGCGGCGGTCTTTTCCATCGTCACAACGAAATGTTTCATTTAGACGTAGTCACAATACAAAAAGGTCAACAATGTGGGTAGAGGGGCGCAGCTTCGTTCACGTATCGCCACAGACGGGAAATTGCCAACAGATATTTCTTCATTCTTATTTTATAAGTTTTTTTTTTTAATGTGCGTAATGTGCATCATTCATCATTATCATACAGAAGTAAAGGTAATCCTGTTTAAACTTCCATTCATTCCATCGATGTTTTTTTTTGTTTTTCACACGGGTTTTCAAGGCTGAATCGTGTTCACATCCAGGATTAGTAAAGAAACTCCATTTCACGTGTGCATGGACATGTAATTCACATATCGATACATTACGCACATAATTGCCTTCGCCGATTTTGAGAATACTTTTGTGCATAAGGCAATTTTTCCAAAAATAAAAATCGAAATTTGGATCGAAAATTAGTTTGATCTTCATGAAATTTTCTGGATATGTTGGGTATAGTTAGGTAATAGTGAAGAAATTTTTTTTTGCAAAAAACGTTCGAAGGCAATTATGTTAGTCACGTATCGATATGTAAAATAAATAAACACAGACTGGAAATTGCCGAGAGATATTTTTTCGTTCTTATTTTATAAGCTATGTGCACGTACACTTTAAAGAAGTATATTTGAAATCTTTAATTTAAAAAATGTCATTTTGTATGCTGTAACGAAAAGAGTAACATTGGTTTTCGCTGGACAGAAAGATGTAATGTAATGTTCTTATACACCGCCCATAAGACTTTTTTCCCAGGGACTTTTCCATTTGAGCTGTAATGTTGGAGGAATGTTGGAATGTTGGACTCTTTATATAGTCGGAATGTTTCATTTTTTAGACGTAGTCACAATAAAAAGTTGCAATTAGGTACTCTGCACTTGGGTAGAGGGGCGGAGCATCGTTTATGTGTCACCACTCGCGTTTGTAAATGCTATCTCCAAAATGAATAAAATAATGAGGGAATAGAACGAGACCACCAATGAACATTAACATTGACTTGCACTGGATTCTGAGCAACAAAAACATTGGAAGGTAATGTGTGCTCAGCAAACATATACAAGAGCAGCTGTAATGAATCCGGATGAAGTATCGGATAATATTGCTTGAGGTTATATTTGCGGTCCGAGTCCGATGACGTCACCATGCGTGTACTATTCTGCAAAACATTTCACTGATGAATGAACAGGACAAGGGGGCAGATTTACACTGTGTTGCTCCAAGAGAAGAGTTCAATTACCGGTACCTCTAATATTTGCCGTACCTGCTCAATTGGAACAACTGCCGGAGTGAGGAGGGAGAAGAGACTGTGGGAGGGGGAGATGAGACTGAGGGAGGGGGAGAGGAGACTGTGGGGAGGGGGAGAGGAGACTGAGGGAGGAGGAGAGGAGACTGGGGGAGAGGGAGAGGAGACTGGGGGAGGGGGAGAGGAGACTGGGGGAGGGGGAGAGGAGACTGGGGGAGGGGGAGAGGAGACTGTGGGGAGGGGGAGAGGAGACTGAGGGAGGAGGAGAGGAGACTGGGGGAGAGGGAGAGGAGACTGGGGGAGGGGGAGAGGAGACTGGGGGAGGGGGAAAGGAGACTGAGGGAGGAGGAGAGGAGACTGGGGGAGGGGGAGAGGAGACTGGGGGAGGGGGAGAGGAAACTGGGGGAGGGGGAGAGGAGACTGTGGGGAGGGGGAGAGGAGACTGAGGGAGGAGGAGAGGAGACTGGGGGAGAGGGAGAGGAGACTGGGGGAGGGGGAGAGGAGACTGGGGGAGGGGGAAAGGAGACTGAGGGAGGAGGAGAGGAGACTGGGGGAGGGGGAGAGGAGACTGGGGGAGGGGGAGAGGAAACTGGGGGAGGGGGAGAGGTGACTGAGGGAGGAGGAGAAGAGACTGAGGGAGGGGAAGAGGAGACTGGGGGAGGGGGGAGAAGAGACTGAGGGAGGAGGAGAGGAGACTGGGGGAGGGGGAGAGGCGACTGACGGAGGAGGAGAGGAGACTGGGGGAGCAGGAGAGGAGACTGGGGGAGGGGGAGAGGTGACTGGGGGAGGGGGAGAGGAGACTGGGGGAGGGGGAAAGGAGACTGAGGGAGGAGGAGAGGAGACTGGGGGAGGGGGAGAGGAGTGAGGAGGAGTTGAAAAGGAATGAGGGGGGGAGGAGTAAAGCGACCCCCACTCTCCCCTGTGTGTGACCCACTCTCTCCCGTGTGTGACCCACTCTCTCCCATGTGTGACGCACTCTCCCCCATGTGTGACGCACTCTCCCCCGTGTGTGAACCACTCTCCCCCGTGTGTGAACCACTCTCTCCCATGTGTGAACCACTCTCCCCCATGTGTGACCCACTCCCATGTGGGTGACCCACTCCCTGGTGCAATGTATGTGATGTAGGAGGTATGGGAGCGGGGAGGGAGAGGATTTGAGCTCTTGAAGTCACATTTTACATAATATGCAATGACACATTTCAAACTGTATTTCCCATGTGCACGCACATGCATTCACATGTTATCAGAAGTAAATACATTGTGTAGATGACATCATTTGTGGATCTGATAAATTGCCAGTAACCATTTTGCAAAACTGAATGTGCAGCATCTAAATGAAGATGGCCAAATGTCACACACGTCCATGCCCGTGGAATTCCCATGGGTGATCCCACTAGTCTATAATAATAAAAGGCAGTGTCCGTCTGTAATAATAAAAGGCAGTGTCCATCTGTCTGTTTCCTCCATAACTCTAAAACCATGAAATCTAGTGGCCCCAGACACATGCGCAGACACATAAAACATACGATGAAGGGAGCGGGAGACAAGAGGGGGAGAGAGAGGGAAGCACACAAGCACAACAACAGTAGAGAACAGGGACGTCGGTAGATCAGTGGAAGGGGGAGGGCTGGGGAGGAGGGAGGGGAAAAGCGGTATAAAGCAAATGAAAACTACTAGGAATTTCACTACTAGGAATTTCAGGAAAGAAGTTGGGGATTGAAAAGAGGTGGATTTGGGGTGTTTTAACGGGGGTAGAAAAGATCACGGTTTTGGATGGGGGAAGATAAGAGATGGTGGTGAACAGCTGTTTTAAAGACCTGGAGGGAGGAGGATTGAAGAGAGTGTGGGAGTTTGTTCCAGAGGTGGGGAAAAAGAGGAATTAAAGAGTCAAGGTGAGCAGTGAGTGTTGATTTTGGCAGAGTATCTAGCGATTGGTGAACAGCATTCAGGCTGCTTTTGCAAGCCATGCCGTTAAAGTAGACAGAGCTTCCTTTTTGTTTTCACGTACCCATTTTTTCATTGACTAAAATTTTTGTGCGATATAGTCACTCTCCTCCCCCCCGCCCCCTCCCACTTCCCTGCTCCATCCTCCTTCCCCTCTCTCTCTCCTCCCTGCTCCTCCCCCACCTCTCTCCCCCTTTCCCCCTCCACCTCCCTTCTTCTCTCCCCCTCCCACTTCCTTTCCTTCCTCCTTCCTCCTCCCCTCCCTTCTCCTCACTGTTTCCCCCCCTTCCCACCTCCCCTCTCCCCCCTTTTCATCCCCCTCCTCCTTTCCCACCTCTCCTCCCCCTTCCCCTTTCCTCCCTACCCCTTTCCCCTTTTCTCTCTCTCCCCCTCCTCCCTCCCTCTCCCTCCCCCCTCTCATCCTCCCGTCTCCCTCCCTTGTCCCGTCTCCTATATATATATATATATATATCTATAATTTTTTTGGACGATGTGGATTGTGCTTACATTCTATATCAATTAAACAGCAATTCAAGCAGACATTTAGAAAGTTCAATTGTACTTGTATTTTCTACTTAGAAATTATGACTTAAATTGACTGTTTTATCAATGCATTATTAAGCTTAACTTTTGCAAATTTACATCGTAGTTTGCTTGAAACCTCAGGTGTCAATTCTGCTACAATTGCTCTCGTGCTCATAACTGATTAATTAGATTCCAATTTATATTAATTTAGTTCACCCAGATATCTTCTGATGTACTGCATAAGGCATTTTACAGTACTAGTGGGGTCTCCCGTGGGAATCCCACGGGCATGGACGTGTGTGACATTTTGACATATTGAGTTAGATGCTGCACCTGCATATTCAGTTTCACAAAATTGTTACTGTCAATGGCCTTCTATGTTGTAGGCCTTTGAAAATTCATTTCGTTCTATAAACGGTAACTTTCATCGAATTTTCTTCCCGTTTTTTTTCAACCGAGTCTAAAACCATGTTAGCTACTGTGAAAAATGAAATGAGATATCGAATTAGAGTTGAAATAAAACTGTGAGAGAGAGCAAGACACGGCTGGCCTAACAAAAGAGGCCTCAAAGCTATGCGAGTGAACAAAATGGTGGATATTTGTTTTGGAAGCCCCTCCCAGACCGGGTGTAGCCACTGCCCTGGACAGACGTATCACAGACAGACAGAATCACCTCCGTAGAATATAATATAGATGATCAGGCTGGGGAAAAAAGGGCAATTCATGAGAACAAAAATTGTGGAAAACAAACCATCAGTATGTACCTGAATCATTTTGAAACACATGCTATGTTACGAGTATACTGTATATGTCAGGTTAAGTGTTCTGTCCAGAAAGAGTAATAAGAATTTGGGCATATTGATTGTGTGGCCTAAACAGTAGGATGTGCAGGGAAAATCACGAAATGAAAACATCTGCTGACATTCAGTACCAAACCAAGGCAAAGCAGGAATGCTTTATTGAGGTGCTACACCGTTTATAAAATGGCAATTTATGATGGTTTAAAAAAAGTTGTCAACATGATGTTTAAAAAAGCTAATAATGAAAAATAAGGATTAGGGGATAAAAGCTTAGGTGTAAAAAGGCAAATGTTAATTAGTGGATAGATGGAGGCAGGACGAGATGCTTACCTACGCTCCCAACAACAAGCAGTTTCCCAAGCATCAGCAGGAAGTCGGTCACCAAGTCAATGACAACGACCCTTGGGTTAGGTGAAATATTACAGGAGTGGAAGATTATCTTTATATGCCAAGACACATAATGACACCAATCCATGTAAAAAAGAAGCTGTTAACTTAAAGGCACAATTCTACGAATTCACAAAAATAAGAGTGATACGTTTCAATTGTGCATGGTTTCATTTTGATTGCATGTAACAAAAAAGTAAAAAGAGTAAAACTATCAAATTCATTCTTGGAGTCATGTTTTATATTCCATTGACGTCAGTTGAGATAAGCTTCTGCAGCGTTAAATTTCATTTCATATATTGATGCAGGTATAAACCCAGTTTCCTCACCATATAAAATAACAAGTCCACCTGGGGTTAATTAACACTTTACAAATCATAGCAATGTACAAACACAGATAGGCATGAATGTTTTGTTTATTTATTATTGATAATTGGTGACACCACCGGTATTGTATCACGAATAGCCCACAGGAATTTATTGTCTACCACGTACTAACCCCAACAACGACATTGTAGCTCACTGTCAAGTTAACAATCACCAATGGTGTAAACAAGCAAGCAATGGAAATGCTTTTACTGCTTTTACTACTTTTACTGTGGCTGGTTTTACGATAAAAATTATCCTGTTTCCAATAAACCACCATGAAATGCCTCTCTCGCAAGTGGTTGACCAAAGACACCAGGTTTTGCAGTGCTAAAGAACTTGGTTTTGCAGTGAGCACTACTCTTCGGCTGCATCATTATCACCAGTTTTCAGCAACTGAGCTATATCATCCTGTAGGTGGAAAACGAAAGGATCAAATGCACAGGTGCCTCAAGACCTTGCCAAAACATGTGAGCGAGAGCACCTGGCAACCGTTGTGTCATAGCCTTGTGGTTTTAGTAATTTTGCTGTACGCAGTTGAAAGCGGCCAATCGGCCATCTTTGGTCGGATTACAAAACAAAATATTCTTCACATTCATACTCTCATCTATTGTCTTTGTGCCAAGATTGAACAAAATCGGTCCATGCATGTCCGAGAAATGGTTGGGGACACGTTTAAGTAACGAAATGGCCACCAGTCGTCGGCCATCTTGGATCTGAACTCGAAAGAATATGACGCGCGTATGTAAGCTATCATTCATTATCTGTGTGCCAAGTTCGAACAAGATTGGTAAATGTATGTCCGACAAATGGTTGAGGACATGTTCACTATCGGGTCTTTTACAACTAAAATAGCTGCCAGTCCATCAGTTCACCATCTTTGATCAGAACACAAAATAAAGTGAGGCACACGTATATGCCATCATGTCTGTGCTTGTGACGCAAGTGAGGTGAGGCACAATAAAGTGAGGCACACGTATATGCCATCATGTCTGTGCTTGTGCCAAGTTTGAACAAAATCGGACCATGCATTTCCGAGAATTGGTTGGGGACACATTTAACTAACAAAATGGCCGCTAGTCAGCCATCTTGGATCTGATTTCGAAAAACAATAACATGCATATGTAAGCCATCATTCATTGTAAGCTATCATAACATGCATATATCATTCATAACATGCATATGTAAGCCATAATTCATTGTAAGCCATCATAACATGCATATATCATTCATAACATGCATATGTAAGCCATCATAACATGCATATATCATTCATAACATGCATATGTAAGCCATCATTCATTGTCTGTGTGTTAAGTTTAAACAAGATCAGTAAATGCATGTCCAAGAAATGGTTGAGGATGTGTTCAACATCGGGGGGTTTTTTTTACAACTAAAATGGCTGCCAATCGGCCGTCTTTGATCGCATCACGAAACAAAATGATGTGCATATGTATACCATCATGTATTGTCTTTTTGCCATGTATGAACAAAATCGGCCCATACATGTCTGAGATATGGTTGCAGATGCATGCCCGGACATACGGACGGATGAGACCTAATCCATAAGCCCCCGTTTCGAACTAAGTCCAATCGAGGCAAAATAACAGTCTTTGAAACCCCTTGTTGCCATCTTTTGCAACAATTTAACTTTTCAATGCAACAATTACCAATCTTTTTCGACTTTTATGTAAAAACTATGATGTACAGATCAATGAGTCAATAAATAGCCAATGACGATTCGACAATTTCTTACCTGACAACATTCCTCATGAGCAAGCAAAAGGCATTTTTGGCCGACCTGCAGAAGTTGGTACCATAAATGGCAACCTGGAAAAACATAAATAGGATTTAAATAGTAAATGGTGCTCAAAAGGGTCTAATTTCAGACAAATTTAAACTTACCTGACCAATGAAGTCCATCACAAAGGTTCTGTCACCTCACTTGAAACTACAGAAGCGAAAGATTTAAGTAGTTATGATCTAGGGAGGTTAGATATTGTGTGTGATTTGGCATGCTTTATGGATTTTGTATGTAGTATGTGTATATATAGGTTTTACTTTGGAGGATTTGCCTTGTGTGTTTTCTGCAAGACGAAGATAGCATATTTGTCTGATCATATGTACGTATGTAAACCTCTGCTCTTATAGCCAAATAAAGCTACACAGAGCAACCAAGAAAAGCTACACAAGGTAAGGCCTTTGCTGTTTCAAAACCTACCTGGGTTCCTCTACAGCTGCAGACATTCACAAGTAGCACAAATGTGAGAATCCCAATGCTACACTCCCCCATCAGCCGAACTGGTTTCATCGCTTAATTAGCAAGTTGTCAGCGACGAGAGATAGAAACGCGCCCCACAGAAGCTCCCAAAAATGTACTATGTGCAATGCCAATAGTAGTCGTGATATAGATATCAAGACCCAATCACATCTCTCACTCGTAATTGGATGAAACAACCAATCGGCTCTGACCCAATCAATGTTCCCCAGGTGACTAGGATCTTTATAATTAACCCCGTGTTCTTCTGGCCAAAGAAAGCTGCATAAAGCAACCAAGAAAAGCTACAAAAGGATAGCATATTTGAGAATCCCAATTTTAGAACACAGTTTAGTTAGAATTAGACAATATTTGAGAACACAAACACATTTCATAAAGCCCTTTACTGTTTGAAACCCGACCTGAGTTCCTCTAAAGCTGCAGACATTCACAAGTAGCACAAGTATGAGAATGCTCAATGCTACACAACAGCCCCCATCAGCCTACATGCCCATGTACATCTATGACCAAAAAAAACTCCCACATTTCGAAAGGCTGTAGCACTGGCAGTAGTGAGGCGGGAGAGGCGGGGCTAGGGTCTGTTGGTAGCCCAACCCCAACCGTCCTCAGTCGCCAACATGGCGTGGTCGGGAGCACACCGTGCGTTTGCTGTTCGCTTCACAAACAACCGTTCCATGATCGCCGTGCAGAGGGCCTTTTGAAGACGTTTCAGTATTCCACGGAACCAAAACGTTCCAGATCGGAAAACCATCTTGCAGTGGGTTGAGAATTTCAGGGCAACAGGCTCAGCTTTAAAAAGAAAATCACCTGGTCGACCTAGGAGCGCTCGTACGCCTGAGAATATTGAAGCATTGAGGCGATCTGTTGTGCAGTCTCCGAGACGTTCTGCGCGGAAGCATGCTTTAGCTGAAGGGATATCCCGGGAAACTGCAAGGAGAATCTTACACAAAGACCTCCACTTCCATCCATACAAAATGACGGTTGTGCAAGAACTCAATGCGAGAGACTGGATAAGCCGCAGGGAGTTATGCGAGAACATTCTGCAACGTGTTCCGGAAGATGCTGTTCTCTTGTGCAGTGACGAAGCTCATTTTCATTTGAGTGGCTCTGTAAACAAACAAAATTTTCGCTATTGGTCTGAAGACAACCCTCGCATGCTACACGAAAGACCGTTGCACTCCGATCGAGTGACTGTGTGGTGCGCTGTTGCCGATGTTGGCATCGTGTGTCCTTATTTCTTTGAAGAGGGTGGTGTAACTGTTACCGTAACTTCTGACCGTTACATTGATATGCTCGAAAACTTTCTAACGCCACAACTTGAACACCTTGAGCTTGAAGAACTCGATGTGTGGTTTCAGCAAGATGGAGCTACGGCACACACAGCTCGAAGATCATTGCAAGTGCTGAGGGAAATGTTTCCGGATCGGGTGATCTCGTTGCGTGGCGATGTTGGGTGGCCGGCCCGTTCCCCTGACCTCGCCCCTTGTGATTTTTTTCTGTGGGGCTACCTTAAATCACGAATGTATACTCATCGACCCCAAACTCTTGAAGCCCTTAAGGTTGCTATTCAGCAGGAGATAGCCGCTGTTCCACCCGACATGACTCGTCGAGCCATGACAGCCTTCAGAAATCGCCTCCAAGCGTGTATAGACAATGACGGCCACCATTTGGAGGATGTCATCTTTAAAATATGATGACTAAAAACTGTATTGAATGAAGTTTCATGTGTGCAAATAATATCTTGATTATCTTTAACCATTTTTTTTTCATTTACCTTTGAAATGTGGGAGGTTTTTTTGGGTCACCCTATATATATATATTGTTACGGTACGCGGTTAAGGATGGTATGTTTGCCGAGCGGAGGCTCCGCGACCGAACAGTTGTTCCCCGACTAAACCCGATTCACCCAAACGTTGGCCGTATCGCGCCACAGATATTCAATGGGGAAAAGACTAAGACGACGAATGCAAAGAGGAAGAAGAAGAAGACGTACAGAAGAGTAACGGGGTTTATTATTTACACACACATAAGCAAAAAGAGCAGTCATGATTATTTACAGGTGACATGAAAACGCAGGTGACACAGTGAAAATTACTAGCTTATACGGACTTAATTACCTACCCAGGACAGCACGAACAAAACAAACTCACGTACGCAAATGGATGGAAGGGTAGGAATCGTTTGGAGGGAGGAGCAGGTGGAATCACAGGGCACAGCGAGCAGGTCCACTCCGGGCGGGAAGCGAGGAGCCGGCAGCTCCTTGTATTCGGCTTTACAGCGCACGCCGGCAGGGTCACTCGGCTGGTTGAAACGGCGGGTGGTTGAAGCGGCTCTTTGTCAAAGGCTTTTCGTATCTCTCACGCAACTCCGGTGCAACTCTGAACTCTCTCCCGGTGGACTGCCAACCCTCTTACGCACCTGGACTCCTCTGCCGTATATCTGGTGTAGCTTGTCCCAGCGATCATCGCACCCTTCTCGTCCACACCTTTTAGTGCGGGTCTGACACGCCCCCCCTCGGTTTCGGTACCGCCCTCCCCCCCCCCCCCCCCCCCCGTGCTCTGTTTCGTGACCTTGTATGGTAATCCCACGGGCTTGTCTTCTTATTTGGGCATGGCGCCGACGGCACGCCCCTCGTGGCGAGCCACGGGCTTGTTTCCTTATTTGGGCATGGGGTTGAACAGCCCCGCCCTTCTTGGCGCGCCCTGGGCGTGCCTCTCCCTGGCGGCCCTGCCCCTCCTGTTCAAACAGAGCACGGAGCACATATTCACTATAGCAGCGAAATGAGAGGGCGTGCACCCCACGCTTGTGAACTGCTTTACCCGCAGATGGAGAGTTTGGCTGGGAAATGGAAGTATTGAAGGGGAGCTATTCTTAATTGATTCGGTGCAATGGAGTGTCATTCTAATGGAAGACAAGGCCTTACTCTAAAACACATAATAAGATATAAGCTACTGAACAAGGGTTTTATCGGGTCCTGCAATGTGGTGTTTCATGGAATAACTACCGGGACGCCCTTTTTACCTTTACACAACTCTGGAGGCAGGAGGGGCCATATCCAACCAATGTTACACAACAATTTGCCACTACAATACACACAATCAAAAAAATACAATCCTCATATCCGCAACACTGCACCCTCCTCCTCTTAGGCACGACCCGGGCCTATAACTTTAATTTAGTGTGACACGTAGGTGTAGTTCCCTCTACTTTTAACCTGACCCTGAGTGCGACAGTTTTAAAACATAGATAAATATGTCCCGCTGCTCCATTGCACCCTGCCTAACAGACTCACGCCCACAGTTAACCGAATTGCGGAATGGTCTTCAAACTATGCATTGACGGTGGGGAGCATTATTTACAATTGACACTACTTTTATTTACAAAACTAACCCAGGACCTGTAATTGTTCTTTCTGGGGGGGAGACAGTCTGCTCTGCATCAATGCACCATGAAAGCACCCAAAAACGCACCAACACACCCTCAAGCACCAATCGGTGCACAGTCATCATTGTTCACTGAATAAAATAAATCGACAACCCCTAACCCTGCAGGTGGTCTCTTGCTCTTCGGCTCCCTCTGCTGGCTATTTGCTCTCTTCCAGTTGTTGTCTTTTCTTTGCTGGCGGCCTATTTGTGATAATAAAAGTGCACCCAACATGTCCATTTTATTTATTTATGGCCCACAAGGCCGACTAGTGTGGTTCACCTGTGGGGCATCGGTGCCCTGTGGCCAAGGTCCGCCAGCAAGATTTCGGGCCCTCATGGCCGGTTCCAGCAGAGGGGCCACGCCCCAACCCATGGGGTCCATCAGTGGTGCTCGGCCACAGACATGTGGTCCATAATGTGGTGCATCGATGCAGACAGCTGGTTCTGGGAGTTCCGGGCGCACAATGGCGGACTGACGCACGCTCCCCTCGGCGCCCAATGGCGCACAGGTCATGTGGGAGTCAAAAGGGGGAAGACAGATGAGCGAGGGGTAAGGTCACATGGGTACACATCAATAAGGCAATGCAAGGCGAAATGCGTACGGAGAGCGAAGTGAGAAAGCTCGTCCCTACCGTACGTCACCCCCCCTGTCACCTACACTACCCTTGCCCTCACCCCATATTTACAAAATCTACACATTTACAAATTCGTCACTACTGTCACGTCTTCCCCATATTTCCCCTATACCAAATTCGTCACCACAATCCCTCTACTTCAGAATTTGCTATCACCAATTCATCATCAATCCTCATAAGGAGGGAGAGTTGGAACATCAAGCACAATGTCACACCCACGTCATGATGCGTCTCACAATCCAAAACATTTGCACATAAAATAATTAAACATGGCATGGTGTGGAGTACCTGTCACCTCAGGTGAGTGGATGTAGATGGTGCGAGGAGATCCTTCATCCTATCTACCCTCTAAATGACTTTAACACACTTTACTCTACCCGGGGTCTCTCCCTGCCAATCCATTGGCCAACTTACACTATGGGTTCCAAAATCCAATTCCCATTGACCAAACTGTGGTGCTTCTCAATTTGGGGTCTCACTCCCCCGATTCATCTCCCGGTGCCCTTGCACAATTTCTGGGCTGGGGCGTGTAGCTCTCCCAGCAGGTCTACCCACCTGCACACCTCCACCACTGCAGTTGCCACCCGAGCTTACCTAGCTCCTCACCCTAACCTATCTAATTGGGGAAGGCCCCTCCTGGCTCTGTCACCCCTTGGTGCCCTCTGGCACTGGGCTACCCGGGTCCGTCCTCCGGATCCTCGGGCCCCATCCACAACAACTCTACCGGCTCCCAGAACCCACGTGCGGCCTCACCTGGCCGACATCCTCACAGTGGTGGAGTGCCCAAACCAACTACACACACTAACAGGCTACACGCCCAGCCATTTCCACAACACTAATGCACCCATCCAAATACCATTCTCTCACCCGCACCACAGATGCCAATATCCAACCACAATTTACCTATACCCTCTACCTAACACTTACACTACCCTCCCCGGGTATTCGTGATGGGGGTCCACTCTTCCCCCATTCACACCTTCGCACCATCCACTCCACTCCACAGTTCCCATCCTACTCATTCCACGACCATCCATTCCAATACTCCATATACTCCACACTACCATTTATTCCATACACCTGTTGGTGCACACCTGTGCACTCACACCTGGTGCCACCTGCACCGTCCTCCTCTTCCTGGACCAGTTGGTCAACACAACACACATCACCATCACTCCCTCATACACTGCTCCACACACCTGTTCACTTGCACACCTGTGCAATCACACCTGGTCACCATACACTTTTCACAATACACTTCTAATTACACCTCCAACACACACGGCATCATCTCATCTAACTACTCCCCTCTGGAACTTGCGCTTCCCAGTCGCCCCTTTAAACTATTGCGCTCCCACGTCATTATCATCCACACTAATCTACCTGCGTCCCCACTACAGGTGTCATTGTCACTAACTAATCTTAACGTTACCTCAGGTCATCTTCTAGGTCCCTACACATTATCCAAACCCTCCCGGGCTAGTTTTCACTGCCTTACACCCCATAACTAGTGCTCCTTTGCCCCCCTGTATTGTGAGAGATGGCAAGGTTGCCATCCCACCACATCGGGGCATTTCCCACTACCAATTTTGCACATCAAATCTCAGCCAACAAAAATTTGCCAATCACTCTACCAATTCTATTCACTATTCTAAATTTCGTATCAAATCACTATCACTATTACCATCATCACAGTCCGCTATATCCTAGCCTCGGTGCGTCATGACATCATTAAACTCGGCTTCGCAAAGCCGAGCAATGAATTCGGGTGGTTTGGTCGCCTGCAGGTTGAATCCGTCCGGCTTTCGGTTCAAGGGAGGTGGTTTGGTCGGGCCGAGATTCCACGCACCATCTCAGCGCAGTACCTTGCGGTCCCAGGCCCGATGGCTCAATCTCCCCCGGTCGGAACCCTGTCCCCTCCAGGGGGCACCGTCCGCTTCCTCCCACTCACCCTTGAACCGGACCGGTCGCCTCGCCCGCCAAGGCCCGGACTCGACCGTGCGGGGCGGGGCCAAGCCCGAATCGGCAACGACGCTTCGAAGAGAAGCGACACAGCATCGATCCGCGCCGGGCCTCGCACCCAACAAAGCACACCGCGCCCCGAGTGCTCGCATCGGATATCCGTCGCTCTAACCGCTAACCCGGTTACCGTCGATGCTTCACCTGCATGCTCACACGCATACGCTACCCCTTTCACCCTCACAAAACCTGGCGTTCCAACGCCGTCCGTACATTCCACCAACGCTCTCCCTGTTACACACCACACCTCTCGCGCACACTCTTGCGCACACTCGCCATTCGCACACCTCGGTCCACACCTCTCCTCCGTTACGTCCTCCGTAACACTCACCATGGGCGTGCACTCTGGCATCCACCCACTAACGCGCTCACATGGGCTCTCCCACACTCACGCTACCACTAACTCAGGTGTGCTTCCTCGCACACCCTCGACCATTCCAAGCGTGCATTCTCGCACCCGCTCCACCACCAACTCACTCCCCGTGTCACACTCCGTACACCCCGACGTGCATTCTCGCTCGCACTCAGTTTCACTCCCACACTTTATAACACACCCACTCGCCGACGCACACTTTTTCCTCACACGCGTGCCATTTCCACTCACACGGGACCCTTTACCAACGCCCGGGTGCCATATCGATCCCAATCGCGCGACAATTCTTTTGTCGCTAAACATTCTTTTACAAAATCTACCCGCACAATATACAGCACGACTCACCTGGGGGATTCCCTTCTCCACGCGCACCTGCAAACTCTTTATTTGGTTAGTGCGTACATCATCATGATTTGAGCAGGGACTTTGTACATATTCCATTTCTCCCTGCAATTCCCGGGCTACCTCCGTTATCTCTTCAATTTTAATTCCCAGCACTGCTTTTTCTTTATTCAACTTGACGACCGCTGGCTTTAATAAAACACACTCCTCTACCTCAGCGGTCGCCGGCTTTTCCAAACCCCGGGTCGCGATTTCTACCCCTGTCATTATACCCGTGCTTTTCTCAACTTCGTTCAACCGGCGCTTCTCGACCCGCGTTACCTCCTCGTGCACCCCTGGGACCCTTTCGCCCACCATGCGATCCATGGTCTCCCCACATTTTTGCATGCGGTCACCCATTCTGTTGGTTATTGCTTCAATTTGGTTTCCCAATCGCTCACTGTTAGCCCTCAATCCCACCATTTGGTTTCCCATTTGTCCCATTTTGGCTTCTAGCCTCTCCATAAGGGCCCCCATTTGTATCATAAAAAGGTCCGAATCCACCGGTGGCGCTGCTACGGTCGCGGGCGCTGTCGCCGTAGCCATGTGCGAGGCGCCATTTTGCGCGCCCGTAACCTCGTGCGCGAGAGCGCCATTTTGCGCGCCTGGAACCCCCTCAACCACCTCCTCCATATACATTTCCCTGAAGTCCTGGGTCGATTCTACCCCGACTATTTCTCCCACCGACATCCCGTCGCCTTGACCAGCCATGGCGCGATTTCAAAATTCGGGTTTTGCTTTAAAACAACACAAATTTCCAGCAGCTCCAAATTTTGACCAAATTTTTTTTTTCTAGATGTTTTTAAAAATTTGGTTCGGGCCTCGAATCTCACTCCCTGACACCAATTGTTACGGTACGCGGTTAAGGATGGTATGTTTGCCGAGCGGAGGCTCCGCGACCGAACAGTTGTTCCCCGACTAAACCCGATTCACCCAAACGTTGGCCGTATCGCGCCACAGATATTCAATGGGGAAAAGACTAAGACGACGAATGCAAAGAGGAAGAAGAAGAAGACGTACAGAAGAGTAACGGGGTTTATTATTTACACACACATAAGCAAAAAGAGCAGTCACGATTATTTACAGGTGACATGAAAACGCAGGTGACACAGTGAAAATTACTAGCTTATACGGACTTAATTACCTACCCAGGACAGCACGAACAAAACAAACTCACGTACGCAAATGGATGGAAGGGTAGGAATCGTTTGGAGGGAGGAGCAGGTGGAATCACAGGGCACAGCGAGCAGGTCCACTCCGGGCGGGAAGCGAGGAGCCGGCAGCTCCTTGTATTCGGCTTTACAGTGCACGCCGGCAGGGTCACTCGGCTGGTTGAAACGGGGCTGGTTGAAGCGGCTCTTTGTCAAAGGCTTTTCGTATCTCTCACGCAACTCCGGTGCAACTCTGAACTCTCTCCCGGTGGACTGCCAACCCTCTTACGCACCTGGACTCCTCTGCCGTATATCTGGTGTAGCTTGTCCCAGCGATCGTCGCACCCTTCTCGTCCAAACCTTTTAGCGCGGGTCTGACACGCCCCCCCTCGGTTTCGGTACCGCCCTCCCCCCCCCCCCCCCCCCCCCCCCCCCCGTGCTCTGTTTCGTGACCTTGTATGGTAATCCCACGGGCTTGTCTCCTTATTTGGGCATGGCGCTGACGGCACGCCCCTCGTGGCGAGCCACGGGCTTGTTTCCTTATTTGGGCATGGGGTTGAACAGCCCCGCCCTTCGTGGCGCGCCCTGGGCTTGCCTCTCCCTGGCGCCCCCGCCCCTCCTGTTCAAATAGAGCACGGAGCACATATTCACTATAGCAGCGAAATGAGAGGGCGTGCACCCCACGCTTGTGAACTGCTTTACCCACAGATGGAGAGTTTGGCTGGGAAATGGAAGTATTGAAGGGGAGCTATTCTTAATTGATTCGGTGCAATGGAGTGTCATTCTAATGGAAGACAAGGCCTTACTCTAAAACACATAATAAGATATAAGCTACTGAACAAGGGTTTTATCGGGTCCTGCAATGTGGTGTTTCATGGAATAACTACCGGGACGCCCTTTTTACCTTTACACAACTCTGGAGGCAGGAGGGGCCATATCCAACCAATGTTACACAACAATTTGCCACTACAATACACACAATCAAAAAAATACAATCCTCATATCCGCAACAATATATGTATATATATATATATATATATATATATATATATATATATATATATATATATATATATATATATATATATATATATATATACGTATATATATATCTGTGCAGTGTCTGTGTTGTCACTGAACGACTCCCTCAAACTTTTGTGAAATCGTACTAAACTGCTGGTATGCACATATCTCTCCAGTGTGTATGTCCTTCGGGTATTTTTTTGAAAGTTTTTGAAAAAAACGTTTTGTTCTTTTCTGAAGAAAAAAAACTTTTTCAACTTAAATCTTCAATTTCAATTGTTTATAAAATGTAATATCATGTATATTACAAATACATTTGTGTAAAATGATTATTTGTATTATGATTGGTGTAAACCATGACAAAACAGCAACTCAGGTACAGTCATCTATCTACATTTCTACAAATCTGGGCAGTGTCAGTGTTGTCACTGAACTACCTCCTCAACTTTTGTTTCCGTGGTTGTGAAGTGTTTTTAATAACGTGGTGGTGGGGTGTTTGGAATTACATGGTGCTAAGGTGTTTTGAATTATGTGGTGGTGAGGTGTTTTTAATTATGTGGTGGTGAAGTGTTTTTAATTTCGTAGTGGTGAGGTGTTTTGAATTATGTGGTGGTGAGGTGTTTTGAATTACATGGTGCTGAGGTGTTTTGAATTACATGGTGGTGAAGTGTTTTGAATTACATGGTGCTGAGGTGTTTTGAATTACATGGTGGTGAGGTGTTTTTAATTATGTGGGGGTGATGTGTTTTGAATTACGTGGTGGTGAGGTGTTTTGAATTACGTGGTGGTGAGGTGTTTTGAATTACGTGGTGGTGAGGTGTTTTTATTTTGTGGTGGTGAGGTGTTTTGAATTACGTGGTGGTGAGGTGTTTTGAATTACGTAGTGGTGAGGTTTTTTATTTTGTGGTGGTGAGGTGTTTTTAATTACGTGGTGGTGAGGTGTGATCGTGTCAAACTTCCAGGCTGCCCCAACCCTTACTGTGTGTATGTGCTGAAGGGTGGGGGTGGGGGGGGGGGGAGGGGAAGGACCACCGTCCTGCCTGCAATATGAGAGAAATCTTGTGCTTTGGGCACGTCATGGGAGATTCCAATAACTGAAAGCTTTCGATTGTAGTCAATGCCGTGAAGAAGTTGAAATTCAAGTAAGTCAACAAACTTGACCCAAGTGAAAGAAATATTTAACATTTAAACAGGAGTTCCCACATTAATTTACATGTGCCTTTGTCTCCGAATATGATGTTCTGCAGGTTTTATTTTCTGCTCAGAAAACTAGTAATATAAACTAGTAAATTAACAAATTAAGATCTCCTTCTGTTTAACTATTTTATCAAGTTGAAGATTCTTGATAAAAAAACTTGCTTGTGTAATCATTACATGATGGCTACTGTAGAGATAAAAAAAAATGTGAGCAATTGTTAAATATAGTAATTTTTTTGGAAAAAGTGCTGAAACGTGAAAATCTTATATTTTAAGCACACGTACATGTGATAAATGATTAAGCTTATGTATAATAGATTTTCGGTCACAATGGCAAGGGCTCACCACTCGGCAATCCTTGTGGTTGAATCACTGCAAGAGTTAATTTGGACCATCAGAAGTGTACACTGCCTTATGGATAACTTGGTGGAGCACTTGGAGTAATTTGAAGTGTACCTGCTCATGACAGTGATATCAAAATTATATAATCCTGTCTCTTTATTTACTGCTATGTCTGGTAAATATGAATTTTGTTGTACTATTCGTTTTGTAACAGGAATAAAAAAGATGGCATCAAATACCAAGGATGTAGCGATGGTAGAATGTGTCAGTAAAGAGCATCTGAAATTTTGGATTTTCGAATTTCGGAGCAAATTTAAAGCATTTTGGAGGAAATCCGAAATTTGTGTTAAATTCACTGTGATGCAAAAATAACAAGAAAGAGCAATCAGAGATTGCAGACCCTCGCCAGGACGTATTTTTAAGGCTTTTGTGTTAAAACAAATATGGTGGTCGAACCACATGACTGATGTCTTTTTTTCTCCACCAATTTATCCCTAGATGACACTCAACAAATTTCATCTTGATCAGATTAAGTTTTGTACTTGTCGAATTATGACGTCATAATGGAGGCACCTATGACATCATCATTAACATCTGTTATTCCCCATGGAGAGTGCTTTACAATGTCTCAATTTTTTCTGTGCAGCACTTTCGGAGATATAGAGGTGCAAAGTTTTTCGGGTCTTGCAAGATGGCACCTGTACCATGTGACCTATGACGTCATGATTACATTTAAAATGTTAAAGGAAGAGACGCACCTATGGTGAAAATTTCCTGTCAACCAGACCAACGGTTGAAGAGAAAATCATATTTATTCTGTGCGGACAAACAGACAAACAAACAAGCAAACAAACAAGCAAACAGACTCATATGCAATACCCTCTCCTATGGTAAGGGTAAAAATGCAAAGAAACCTTCCGAGAAATTTTTGAATTCGTTCGTAATATTTTCCAAAAATACAGTGTGGTGCAAAAATATGAGTCCACTTCAATCAATTCCAAGCTTTTGCCAATCACGATTTCAAACACGAATTTGTTATAAGATTTAAGAAATGTATCCATATACACTACCGGTCAAAAGTTTTAGAACACCTCAATTTTTCCAGTTTTTATTGAAATTTAAGCAATTCAAGTCCAGTGAATAACCTGAAATGGTACAGAGGTAAGCAGTAAAGACAGACAGACCATTATAACCCTTAAAAGTATAGGTCTTTCCTTTAGAGAAATTGCAAAGAAAGCCAAGGCGTCAGTGAGTACAGTTTCCTACACCATCAAAAGGCACTTGGAAACTGGAGGAAACTCTGACAGGAAGAGGTCTGGCAGACCTAAAGTCACAACAGAATCAGAAGACAAGTTTCTGAGAGTCAACAGCTTGCGTGATAGGCGGCTCACAGGACAACAGCGTCAAGCACAGCTTAACACTGGTCGAAGTAAGCAAGTCTCAGTTTCAACTGTGAAGGGAAGACTTCGAGCTGCAGGTTTGACAGGGCGAGTGGCAGTAAGAAAGCCATTGCTAAGAAGGCAAAATAAGAAAAAGAGGCTGGCCTGGGCCATGAAGCACCGACAGTGGACTACTGAAGACGGGAAGAAGGTCTTAGGGACCGATGAATCAAAATTTGAAATCTTTGGTTCATCATGCAGGGTTTTTGTATGCCGCCGAGAAGGCGAAAGGATGGTTCCTCAGTGTGTGACACCAACTGTCAAACATGGAGGAGGAAACGTGATGGTCTGGGGCTCTTTTTCTGGATCCAGAGTCAGCGACTTGCACAGAATGACTGGCACCCTGAACCAAAAGGGCTACCACAGCATTTTGCAGCGCCATGCAATACCCTATGGTATACGCCTAGTTGGTCAGGGGTTCATCCTACAGCAAGATAATGACCCTAAACACACCTCCAGGCTATGTCAAAACTACCTTCGAGGAAAAGAACAAGACGGTAGGCTTCAAATCATGGAATGGCCAGCACAGTCTCCAAACTTAAACCCCATCGAGCTGGTTTGGGATGAACTGGACAGAAGGGTGAAAGCAAAGCAACCTACAAGTGCAACACATTTGTGGGAACTTCTGCAACAGTGTTGGGAAGAACTTCCCGAACAATATTTGATTTCCATTGTGGAAAGAATGCCACGAGTGTGTTTGGCGGTTATATCTGCAAAAGGTGGCTACTTTGCTGAGTCAAAAATTTAATTTAAATTTTGTTAAACAAAATGATTCTATGATTTCTTTTTTATCTCCAATTGTTTATTTGTTCTATGCTTAATTTCAGAGTACATTGAGACATTAAACTGCGTAAATTTCAATAAAAACTGGAAAAATTGAGGTGTTCTAACACTTTTCACCGGTAGTGTATGAATGAATAAAAATGAATAAATAAAGGGTGAATAAATTTGAGAGAATGACAAAATTTACGTGAACAGTCTGACTGTGCTCTGGCAAGCATTCCAACACTGTTAGGAAAAGATTGACTCAAACATAATCCATAAACTAATTAAGTCAATCATGAATGGAGTCGAGGCAGTTCTCAAGGCAAAAATGAGCTGCACTGATTATTGATTACACATAAAGACAGATTTTTTTTCACATTTTAAAAGGTGTTGTTTTATTCTTAAGAGTTCATGGAATTCCCTGAAAGTGCTTTTGGTTTCATATTGCAATGATTTATTTTATTACATGTCAATTAATAAATTCCCTATTGGACTCGTAGTTATGCACCCCAGTGTGAGAGTTACACAAGTGTTTTTGTTTATAAAGGCAAAACGCCATGTCTATGTGTCACTCAGGTTGAGCGACTTGTGCATGAGGACAACTGTCAATCAGATAGAATGTGGCAAACATGTCCCGTGTGCTTTGGTACCCTATCTATCGCACCCCCAACCGTTCTACCCACTCCCCCCTTCCCCATTTTATGATAATAATCGCTCCCATTTTCACCAGTGGTATAAGTCCATGCTGTTCCGTGAGCATTTTCCATCAGCCCCAAATTATCGTCGAACTATTGACATACCACACAGGGCACAACGGAGCATATGGGAGAATTAAAACGTTAAACTATTTTTATTTGTGCCATAATATAAACATCTCTTACCATAATGTATGCATTTCTGTTGAGAAATTTTACAAATTTCTCCAGGCACCAGAAACAGCACTTGAGGCAGCACATGATGAACTTTGCAACCTTGTTCTCTGAAACTGGACATCACAAATAAAGATTCTCATAAAATATAGTCATCCAGTGAAGGGGATTTCAGCAACATGCAAGCAATGCCAGGCAATGCTAAAGTTCAAACATGTCAATGCAAAAGGCTATTATTTATAAAGGAAGAACACGGGACGAGAAGAAGCTCACCGTGTAACCTGTGATCGATGTACTCAAGCAAAACTCGTATCAACTGCACAATGGCGAGGATAAATGACCCGAAAGCTAGAGATCCCACGTGATATCTATAGGAAATGTGAGGGCAAAGATATAGAAATGAAATTGTGTGGCAAATCATATGATTAGTAGAATCTCAAACAATTTTGTCAAAAGTCCAGGTGGAACAGAAAGGCAAATGAACATCGTGTTTGATAATTCCGCATTATTACCTTGTTGAATGTAATATGAACTATGACAATGAAGTGACCATGGGTTGATACCATGTGACATGAAAGCCTGATAATGTCTTTGAAATGACACTTAGACCAAGGAGGTCTTGTAGAGCGAACATTATATCAACCGAACCCCATTTGAAAAACGGATAAGCCTTAACCAAACAACGGTGCCAAACATGGTTAGCAATATCTCAACCTTAAACTGGTTCTAAATGATGACAAAAATGCCCAATATTCGTTTTACAGGGAAAATACATCGTTTAGCCTCCTGAAGGCTTGCATTTCCTTTCAGGTCATCAGTAGCCTTTTCCAAAACCAGGGTGAAACATGTTCACAGCTGATGTGCCCAACGTTGCCTTTTTTACCCTCGAGATCACTCCTTCCTCCATGAGTCTCAATCTTGTATACAAAAAAGCATGCAAGGTATTGTGGCACAGAGAAGAGGGGAGGGGGAAACAGCAACGAGAGAAAGTCGGAAAATGAAAAGGAAAAAGGAAAAGTGAGAATGCTGGAAATGGGGAAAATGAATGAGGGGTGGTGCAGATTGGGTAGGGCAAGTAAGGAAAGAGAATGGGTAAGTTCACACCTGATTGAAAAAGGCCATACAAAAATGCTCCAGCAAAAATGATCGTGAACGAAAAAAAAGTCATTCCTCCTCTGACTAAATCTTTTTAAAGCATATCGTGTGCTCCTTCCATGTCTCTCCCAAAATGTAAAGTATATTTTGAATATTCTGTCAGAAAAGTTTTGACTGTGCCTTATGAGTCTATCACTCTCAACGCATTCCCAAACTCACCGCAATGCTCTGCTGAAAGCCGTGAAAATGGGCATAGGTGGGATGTCCTTGGGTTTGTTGAAGGCCCAGTAATAAGAAGCAAAAGCACCAGCAAGTGTGCAATGTCCCAAAGCAATGACAAAGTTCATAATCCAAAGGAAGGCAAATATATTGTAGATCTGCAGCCAAAATATGCTTTGGTGGTACAATCCTTCACCGCCGAAGCTGACAAAAAGGCAGCGTGCAGCAGGACAAGCTCGATGGACTTCAGAATCTTTGAAATCCTGTGATGAAGAAAGAAAACAAATGACTTGATAGATAGAAACAATATTTACGGGTTGCAGATTTGCAAAGCGGCAACAACAAACATTAAACTAGAATGGCACTCGGTAGAGCGCGTACCTCCGCCAGGCTGAACAATTTATGTTTTGTATCCCAATGATAGGCCGGATCTGGATTCGGACCTGAACCAAAATCAAATTGGCTTGTTCTTGTCACCTAACAAACTCATTCACCTAGTAAAGTCATAAGTCATCCAAAACCTTTTTTAATATAATGTTATATATCGCTTTTTGCCCGAACCCCTCAATGGTGAAGAATCACTTAAAAAATAAATAATTATCGTGTCCGAATCCATATTCAGATCTTCACCAAAATCTAATTGATTCGTCCTTGTCGCACACCCAACCTGTCCACCAAGTTTCGTCCAAATCCGTCCATAACTTTTTGAGATACCGTGCTATGTATCGTTTTTGGTCCAATCTCCCAATGGTGAAGAATCACATAAAAAATTATACTAGCTGGATCCGGATTCAGATCTTCACCAAAATCTCATCAATTCGTTCTTGTCACATACCCCAACCTCGCCACCAAATTCTGTCCGAATCTGTCCACAACTTTTTGAGATATCCTGTTCACAAACAGACAAACACACAGGGGATATAAACACAACTTCCATCCACCTTCTTGGGTGGAGGTAATAAAATGAAAAGACAAGACCATTCCAGACTGTCTGTTTATCTTTCGAGGTAGAAACGCTTGAGCACAAAAGCCATGCGTGTCCTTCGACGAGGAATCCCAGCAATAGTTACAGACTGATTAGTGAGGCTTCTTCAGCTTACTAAAATCGACGAACCTTCACTAAACCTTTTATTTATGTTTGAAAATGTTATATTGTAATAAAAACATTTCAGAAATGAGAGCATTGTTAAGTTGTGATGATAATGCCATGGACCGTTCATTTTCAGAATAAATGAAGTGGGTCGTCTGACTCCATGTCTTTGGAAGAAAACACTGCAGCTACTCACTCAAGCCAACATTCTGGATTTACACATTTATCCAGCCACGGTTTAAGTAAGCCTCAGCATCCTAAACAACTGCCAGAAGTTACGAAGTTGCAAATGCAACAGCAACAAAATGTAGTGAGGATTGCTTTCTGCCTGCAATGGTACAATAGTGCCAAATACCTGGTTTAGCTATTTGGGGTTCATGGCAGTGCAACAGGCTAATCCTGATTATTAAGCAGTAACTTGTCCCATCTTGGAAAGCCCTCTCTATGCAGACTTAAAGAAGAAGAGATTGAGAAACACACACACACACACACACACACACACACACACACACACACACACACACACACACACACACACACACACCTTATAATCTTTGCCTGTAAGACAACACAAGCATTATGCCTCTGTGTCTTTGAGCATCATTTTGTTGTCACGTCCCTTCTCATCTTCAGAATATTAAAGCTCCTATAAGTTACTTTTTAAGATTCTCTTTCTGAGTGCTTAATCCAGGCACTGTTTCTTTTAATACAAAGCAAAAAAAAAATCACAAATTCTGATTTGATTCCATTGGCTGCAAGCCCAGAAGCCACAACAAAGTGAGATAGCTTATAAGCATGCACTAAATAATAATAATAATAATAACAATAATAATAATATTAATAACAAAAGCACCGCTCACTGAAAAATTAGATCCCAACTGATGTGCCTTGATGTTCCTTCACACATTGAGGCCCACTTGAACTGCTCTTAACAGGACAATCAAATGACATAACATGATTATAACATCATTGCTGTCTGGGAGGAATCATCATTATTAAAGGATGTATACCAAAAGAGGGCACTGAAGATGACAACAGGCATTGATTGAGTCGCCCATATAACATATAATTGTGTTCTTCCTGAGAAAGCAGTGGTGTATAATACATGGAGTACAAAATGCATGATGATATTCAAGTTTTATATGAAACAGCGATGTAGAACCTTCACATAAATATGCTTAACTAGAACAATATGACTGTGTCACCAATATGCCTCTGCATAGTCCCACAACGGGTAGATGCCCTTGTTCACTGTCCTAAAAATAAACAAGTTTGATTTAAATCCCTTCAGCTGTTCTCAAGTATCACATTTTTACCCGACATGACAGGTTTCACATCGATCAGTGAAGCAGTTTCAGAGAAGGGATTTTTTTTAAATATCGGCTTTTAAGCTAATATGGCTGCCATACCACATGGCATATGACCTTAAAAAATGTACACTCTGCATATGTATGGGTAGGGGAATCACATTTGTGAAGTTTCGTGTTGATCAGATAAGGTTCGTTTTTCTATCCAAGATTGCTGCCAAACCACGTGACCTACGACATAATCATTTTCTAACTATATGCAACCGTGCTGTTAGATGATAT
The DNA here is from genome assembly GCF_964187855.1 of Myxine glutinosa. Classification (NCBI taxonomy): domain Eukaryota; kingdom Metazoa; phylum Chordata; class Myxini; order Myxiniformes; family Myxinidae; genus Myxine; species Myxine glutinosa. The sequence continues at coordinate 99,568,355 of NC_136268.1, read as the reverse complement.
TTGTAAAATTTCGCTTCGATCGTGTGAGCGGTTTCAGAGATATAATTATTTCATATTTTCCTTCAATCCAATATGGCTGCCAAACCATGATGTCATAAATTTAATATTTCAATACAAATGGGTCATAGATCATGTGCATGCAATTTCAGATTTTTAGGATAAGGAATTTGTTTAAAACATTTTTGGCTGGTATACCACTTCACCTATGATGTCATCATTATCATGCTTTTGTTCCCCATTGGGAGTACTTGACAATGTGCCAAGTTTCAAAATTCTCCATTCAGCGGTTTCCGAGAAATAATTTTTTAATTATTTGCGTTTAATGCAAGATGGCTGCCATACCACGTGACCTATGACGTCACAATTATCATAAAAACATTCTGCATGGGTGTCACTCCTACCCTGAAAGTTTTGTCTCAATCGGACATATGGTTGCTGAGAACAACGAGGTTTAGCCCGTGCGGACGGACAACCCTAAAACATAATGCCTAATCTTTATCCTTTGCCACCTTTGCCACAATATAATATTTTATTACAAAAAGGGAATAAACAATGGTAGCCGGTTAAAAAAAACTCTCCCCCCTCCCCACCCTTTCCCCAAACCTACCTTCAAATCACACACAGTACTATTGTACTGTTTGCAATCTTCATATTTGGATGCAGATCCAGGGGGTACAAACACTTTGTAGACAGGTACCCCAGATGTCGCCAGGTATCTGATCAGTAGTACGTTAGGGATGCAACTCATATATTGCGATGCCTACAATTTTATTAAATACAACATAGTCTATCAGCCAGGCTAGCTTATTAATTTTATGGCTAATCTCTGTAAATTGCAGAAGCATTTTATTGTATTTATCACTCATGGAGAATTTTGTGTATATAACATTAAATAAAGTGACATGAGTAAGCAAATGGACGAAATGTACCGTACAATGAACATAGTACAGTAAATGTGATCCTATAACCACAGCAAGATTGCACTCGTCAATGGCAATGCGAAAACACAAAATTATTTCAATTCTGAACATAACAAAAAGGGAAGACTGCATGATTTATATCATTACATGATTTCCTGCCACAATTGCATCTTTATATTTTCTGAAACCAGTTGCATTTCCAACAAAGTAATCAACTTGTTCTCAAGTTACGCATGCTCCCTAACTTAAGCTCCAGTTGAGGTGAGATACAGGGAGGTTATGGCCCAGTAGAAGACGCACACGGACAGCAGGACGAAGGTCACCAGTGGATACAGCAGCGAAGACATGACCTTTGCCACTGCCCTGCGATGCACATGTTTCACTTGAGCAACCACAACATCAGCCAACAGGAATAGCAACCAGATAGATTACAACTATGTGATTAATAAGGGTACGATGGTATAAAATGCGATGACTTGTAGCAGTTTACCAAAACAAAGCTCTTAAACTGACAAACTAAAAATCTGACAAAAGCATTGGGACAGCAAAGGCCACCTTGAAATGAACCCTCTCAACTTGCATGTGCATTTTTCCCACAATGCAAACTAAGTGCAATATGATATGTGCAGAAGGTATTGAAAATTTGCTGCAATTTAGCTGTTATGAAGTACAGTACAAGCAAAAGTACCAATCCCCAATAATGGGGAAAGTTTAAGTTGATCTATCAATTTCAATTATTCAGCATGGTGTTGGCTTAGTGGTTAGGGTGCAGGCTTGGGATCCCAGTAGTAGGGGAGCCAAGGCCTGAATCTAGAAGTGGGGTAGTCATGGAAGAACATACTTTTGTCTTTGGTGTTTTTTGGTAGAATGGACCATGGTGCACATGTCTAGGGTGGCCTGCTTGGGCAACTCTCTTGCGAAAGTGCTGATCCGGCTGAATTTATCATCTGTTGACATGGCAAATTTCGGCCCTAAAATTAGGGGTAGGGGAAATGTAAATGGCTATTTCACCATGTTGCAATTGTTGTATTCCAACATTTTAGGTATCATCATAAAGGTATTAGGCTGGGCTACAAATTGGTGTCGGAGAAAATTTTCATTGGGGTCACTGAGTAGTTTTAGGGGTCAAAAGGTCACGCTCGGAAGGGTCAGGTGAAAATCTAGGGGTTGGGGGAATAAATGACCCCATTGTACCCAAACCAATAAAAATAAATAAATTCCACTCACACAAATTTAAGAGTACTATATAACAAAGTTTTTAATAATCAAGCCATGTTTGATGGGAATACAAGTTTTGGGAATTAACCCCTTAGTGTCTATGAGCAAAATCGAAAAATGGCAAAAATATGATTTTTTTTAAATAGAAGTGATTCCACGCTACTTGCATGATCAACTCATGTGTATAAAAAATAAATAAAGAACCACCTTTAGAGGCCATTTTTTCCCCACAAGCGGGGGTTGGCCTTTTTCGGGGACCATGGTTGTTGTTTGTTTTTCGGTCCCCTTTTTGAAGCAATGTTTTACGGCCGGATGCCCTTCCTGCCGCCAACCCTTTTTGTCGCCTTTTACGACAACCAGGGAATTACCAGTGAACTGGTACTCAATTAGCCGACCTCGGAAGGATGACAGGCTGAGTTAACCCCACTGGCGTTAATTCAGCGATCGACCGGGATTCGAACCCAGGATCCTAGGATCCTAAGCTGGCACCCTAGCCGCTAGCCCAACACCAGGCTAACATGTGTATAACACATGTGTATAACACATGTGTATAATGTAATATATTATAAATTGTATTGATAAGGCATATAACCTGACCATTTAAACCAATTTAACCATTTGCTTGCCTATATTAACCCCTTCTGGGTGTTTCACTTAAACCATGTTAGCCCTGTTCATTCGTTTACAAACTGGTACTTTCAACTCGAAACCAAACATACCATGGGTATGCATTCACTTTTCTTGTTAGATTAGGCCTTAAAATATTCACAAGGTTTGATAATGAATCTCTCATGTACATTTAATGAGGGTAAGTGGGGATAAATGTACCATATCCATACAGTATCATTCCTCTAATGATAAATTACTACATGTAGTAAAATAGGGTGTGTCAATACAAGGCTTGTGAACTTTCTGTTGGTATTTTTGTTAGGATGATGAGGCTGATTAATGAATGAAGAATCATGAGTGAGACGTTTATGTTCATAGAACATCTTCATTTTTTTCCTCCAGTAGTGTGCACATCAGTGGATCCCCGCAGCAGTTACAAGCCATTGTGCATGAAACTTTGGCTTTTCTGCAAGGGCAATGTGGCCCACATTTATCTTTGCGACATTTGCATTTAGTTTTCAGCAAACCTGGTTTTAATGGTTTTGTCATCAAAGCAGCCAGCAGGTATCCTTTCTTGGTATTCCGGCCAAAGTCGGTGGGATCGGGCAACGTTGGACTTGCCATTGTAGCACGTTTCCAAATTAATATTTGGTACAGAGCCCTCAGGATGTGAAGCTGAAAAGCATCGCTTGTGGGAGGCAATGATCGGATGTCAGATCTCTTTGTTTGAAAAAGATGACACCGTAGCTCATCCATAGAACCAGAGAAGTCCTTTTTCCCATACAGTGCATAGACATATTTATGCGTGGACTCTGCAATGGCTTTTGACATTTCAATACCCTCTTCAGGAATTCCATATTGTGCAACTGGCTCAAGGAGCTTTCCACAATCCAATGCCACTTTCAATGCACGTTTTTTTCCACAATGGAAAAAGTAGCTGACTGTATCACAGCCAGTGAGAGCATATGCTGACAGTAAGGATGAGCTGGTCATATCTATGTATTGGCTTGCCAAAAACTTGGAAATAACATGACATGGGATAAAGATGTTCTCCTTTTGCATCCAGAGCTCGTCTAAACCATCGACCCTTGAAACGTGGTAGATAGCCGGCATAATGACATCCGTGTCAGTGGCTTGGATGACTGCTCTCTTGCACCCTTGTTCCTTTGCCGAGTATGCAATGTGAGCAAAGATACGCGTATCAGCCTCCTCATGTTCATCACATGCCAAGCTTTCAAGTTCTGATGTACCATTTTTGGTCAACTTCAAGGCAGGTCCACGGGTCATGCCTCCCAGTATCAAGGTGCATCCATTTGGTATTTTCTGGTGATTTGTTAGCCATGTCTTGGACAGATACGCTTGGAGATGTTCCTTGTTTTCTTGATGGGAGACAAAACCCTTCCATAGTGGGAGCCCTAATTTGTCATGAGGGATGAAAGTTTTCGTCTTCTGGACCATTTTCTCCCTACACATTCTCTCTTCCAGCTTCAAGCTTCTCTGAGGGCTGACATCATAGAGATCACCAACAACAGGGACAATGTTGCAATCCTTTGGTCTAAGGCGCAAGATCTTTTCAAGATATTTTGCAGAAAGCTCCTCAAATGTAGTGCTCCCAAGTTCCTGATAGCGCTGAATAAAGGCCAAGAGGTCAATGAAAAAGCCCATATTTGATTCAGTATGTATAATGGGCAGTTCCTCTATTTCCTTCCACTGGGGACCCATCGTAGCCTTAAGCATTGTGGCATAATCAGATTTGTTGCCCTTTCTCATGGAGAAGCCAGATGGATGTAGCTTGTCTGGAGTAAAAAGTGAACTGGGGTATTCTGCCCACTCATGGGAGAAGGTATCCACTTTCTCTTTATGGCTTAGGCTTTCGGCAAAGCAAAGGCTGCGGACCACAGAACTCTCTTCCACATACAGTTCTTTCGTTTGCTGTAGTTTTGATTTCTTCTTCACCTTTTCTACAAACGTTTTCAGTTTAACTGGTTCAACTTTTAGAGAGGCCTCATTCTCCGCTTTGGTGAGTGCATCCAATCCTTTCTGTTTTGCATCAATCAACTCAATGGACTGTGCAACTTGACCTGTGGATATGTTGACAAGTTCATCATTTGTCTGCAGAAAGGGGTTAATCAACTTTTCGGTCACAACACGCTTGATGTTCTGCACTTGCTGTAGATCCCTCTCAGAAGTGCTTGCTTCCCCTGTTCTTTAGGGGTCATGCTTCATGTGAGCCATCAACAGTGTCTTCTCTGAGGCTGCAGTCATGGCAGGCAATGCTTTCAGGTATTTGGATATTGTCTCTGGTCTTTGTGTTATTCCCTGTAGCAGCTTTGTCTTTGCGTCTTTATTATACGTTTGCTCCAGCGCCATATCCGACCAGACTCCATTGAATTTTCCTGGCTGCTTATGGATGGTGAAGTTCCCCTTTTCGGACTCTTCTTTGACTGTTGATGGCAAGTTTTTCATGGCCAACAAATAGTGTAGTAGGCAGGTGTACTTATTGTGACCAGCTGCGACTATGTAGGGAAGCATTTCTTCTGTGGCTTGTAGGTGAAGATCCCAAAGTCCTGCTCGTTCAGCTGCGATAAACTTCTTTAGGATCCCTATCATGTCGAGGTACATTAACCATAACTTGGCAGTCGGACAAGTGAAGATCATCTTGAATTCCTCTAGCTTCTGTCTCACATCATCTAGGGTTGATTCAGCTTGTCCGAAAGCACTCCTTGCCTCTTCACCTCGGTCCTCATTGATGCCCTTGCAGATGTCAGCTATGTGCTTAGATAGGGTGGAAAAGTCATCGGTGTTATGCCCCTGTTCAAGTATCCACGTTTCAAAATCTTCCAAAAGGAGACTGAACATCGCCCTCTCAACAATGGTATGGGCATGAAGCATGGCATAGTAGTCTTTCCCATCTAGGAGTTTGTTAGCAGTTCCTGGTAGGCAAACATCTGCCGCAGCCAACATGTCCTCTTTGCCTGTGTGTAATCTAATCACTAATCTGTAAAATCATCATAATATCATCATCATAAAATCATAACAAATGTAAAATCTAATCACTGCAAACTAATTACCTGTTAATGAGGCATAATACTTCTTTTAGGATTATGTAACACGAGGTGTCTATCATATTTCACGATTATAGGATGTGATGGATTAAATTTTAATTTCCAGATAGATTTTCTGGCTCTTTCAAGCATGACAAATGAGAGGTCAATTGCACCTCCAATTCATGACACACTGAAGAGCTCTTTGTTTTAAGGTATGGTGTCTCATTAGGGACTCTCCTTTGAATGAGTTCGCATTGGGCTTAAACACTTACCTTTAGCCTATTGTCTCTTGATTTAGCTGCCACTCCCATCACACAAATTGAAGATAATGATGTTTATTTACATAAAAATGAACAAGTAGGATCAACAACTAACATCAAAGAGCTATAGTTACTGAACATCTTCTGTAAATTTTCAATAAAATTGTAACAGATGAAAAATGGTAAAACGACACGAAGGGTTAATGTGAAAGACACACAAGGGTTAATATAGGCAAGCAAAGGGTTAAATTGGTTTAAATGGTCAGGATATGTACTTTATCAATATAATATATAATATACTCATGTTTTAATCATGCAAGTAGTGCAAAATCACTTTCATTATAATAACCTATATTTTCGCCATTTTTCGATTTTGCTCAAAGACATTAAGGGGTTAATACTCAAAACCTGTATTCCCATCAAACATCGCTTGATTATTAAAAACCTGGTTGTATAGTACTCTTAAATTTGTGCGAGTGGCATTCATTTATTGTTATTGGTTTGGGTACAGTGGGGTCATTTATACCCCCGACCCCTAGATTTTCACCTGACCCTTCTGAGCGTGACCTTTTGACCCCTAAACTGTACTCAGTGACCCCAAAGAAAATTTTCTGATACCAATTTTTAGCCCAGCCTAATACCTTTATGATGATACCTAAAATGTTGGAATACAACAATTGCAACATGGTGAAATAGCCATTTATATTTCCCCTACCACTAATTTTAGGGCTGAAATTTGCCATGTCAACAGATGATAAATTCAGCCTAATCGGCACTTTCGCAAGAGAGTTGCCCAAGCAGGCCACCCTAGACATGTGCACCATGGCCCATTCTACCAAAAAACACCAAAGACAAAAGTATGTTCTTCCATGCCTACCTCAACCCTTTTTAAGCACATTTCTGCTCTCTGGCTCCCCTACTATAGGATCCAGGGTTCAAATCCTGGTTGGTTGCTGAATTAACGCCAGGGGGTTGACTCAGTCTGTCGTCCTTCTGAGGTTGGCAAATTGAGTACCAATTCACTGGTAATTCCCTGCGTGTCGCAAGAGGGGACCAACAGGGTTGGTGGCAGGAAGGGCATCTGGCCATAAAACATTTCTTCAAAAAGGGGACCATGGTGCCCAAAAAAGGTCTCTGTACCTTTTTACTCTGTGGGGAAAAATGGCCTCTCAAGGCAGTTCTATCAATTTAAATTATTTCATGGACTTTCAAAAAGTTAATTGTGTTGCACTTTTGGTTTCACTCTGAGTTACTGATACTGCCCACTGTAAAATGGTGGTGCAACATCAGGCGGCGGAGGTTGGATTTGTCAAAAAGAGTGTCGAATATCTTGCTTGCAAAATAGAATTTGGCATCAACATTATTCATGCCTACTCTCCCGTCATTTCAAAACTGAATATTGATCACCTGTGTGCACAGCTTTTCAAACGCAGCGTGGGAAGCGGCCGCCATAAACGGGAGACAGACAAACACATAGACAAACACCACGGTTCACAATATATGGAAGATAATGGAAGGTCATTGGGTGCCAGACGTTTGGACATTTGAGCTAATCTAACAATGAGTATAAAAGTTATTTTGTGCCAGCATTTTATGACACTAGACATGCCTACCCATCGATTCGCTGATGGATTTAATCAAAGGACAGCATGTTGTACTTCACAAACATATTGAATGTCCATTAATGGGTTTTTAATGAGGATGTAAAATGAAGTGAAAAGCACAAAAAAGTTTTTTTTTGAAAATAGCATGTACTTGTTGCTGCTCTCGTTGTTTGTGTGCTCCTGTGTACTTTTATATATTTTTCTATTGCTTCGTGAAATATTTCTATAAGAGTATAAAGCCCGTTAAAAATGACGGGTTGGAACAGTTTATTTGAAGATGCAGCCGCGTGAGCGTGCCAAAGTCTGAAGCCTGGGCCTAGTGTCAGGTGTGCTTTTATCTTCTTTATTTATTGGATATCCTACAGATGTAAATGAACACTCAGTTTACTCTGAGCACTTTGCACATCACGTGCAGCGAATTTCATCTCCCTGCGCCTTGTATATATTGATATTTAAAAACACTTCTGTACACTGAATGCCCTTGAGGCTCGGTTTGCAAGCCACCGTCTACAATTCCAATGTAAGAGACATAATTACTATTCTTTTGGGTCTTTGGAGTCCTCGGGGTCTTTTGGGTCCTCTGGTTCATTTGGGATTTTTGGGTGTTCAAGCTCTTTTGCATCCCTGGGATATTTTGTGTCCTCTGGGTCATTTGAGTCCTCAGGGTCGTTTAGGTTATTTGAATCTTTTGGGTCCTCTGGATCTTTGGGGTCCTTGGGTCTTTTCGGTCATCTGGGTCCTTGGGGTATTTTGGGTCTTTGGGGTAATTTACTTAGGGTCCACTGTGCCCTCAGGGTCTTTAAGGGTCTTTTTGGTGTTTTGGATTGACACCCTACAGATGTAAATGAACACTCAGTTTACTTTGCGCACTTTGCATGTCACGTTCGGCGAATTTCACCTCCCTACGCCTTGTATTTATTGTAATAAAAAAAACCCCGCTTCCGTCCACTGACCTTGAGGCTCGGTTTACAAGCCACCGTCTACAATTCCAATGTAAGAGACATAATTACTCTTCTTTTGGGTCTTCAGAGTCCTAAGGGTCTTTTGGGTCCTCTGGTTAATTTGTGTCTTTTGGGTGCTCAAGCTCTTTTGCATCCTTGGGATCTTCTGGTTCATTTGGGTCTTCGGGGTCTTTTATGTAATTTGAGTTATTTGGGTCCTCTGCATATTTGGGGTCCTCGGGTCTTTTCAGTCATCTAGGTATTTTGGGTCTTTGGGGTAATTTCGGTCCTTGGGTTTCACTGGGTCCTCAGGGTCTTTTTGGTGTTTTGGATTGTTTGGTTCTGTAGGGTCGTTAAGGGACTTCGGGGTATATTGGGTTTTCAGTGACTTTTTGGTCTTCCAGGTCTTTTCGATTTTTTTTTGGTCTTTGGGATATATTGGGTCTATGGGGTCTTCGTGGTCTTTTTGGTGTTTTGGGTCTTTGATGTATTTTGAGTCTTTGGGGTATTTTGGGTCTTCAGGGTCTTTTTGGTCTACAGGGTCTTTTCAGTCTTCTGGGTCTTTAAGGGTCTTTGAGATAGTGTGGGTCCTTGAGGTAATTCAGGGTCTTCTGGGTCTTCAGGGTATTTTCAGTCTTCAGGGTCTTTTGGGTATTTAAGGGTATTTGGGGTCTTTGGATATTCAGGGTCTTTTGGGTCTTTGGGGTATTTGGGGGTATTGGTGGTATTTTGGGTCTTTAAGGGTCTTTACAGTGTTTTGGGTCTTTGGGGTCTTTATGGGTTTTTAAGGGTCTTGGGGTCTTTTCAGTCTTCTGGGTCTTTAAAGGTCTTTGAGATAGTGTGGTCCTTGAGGTAATTCAGGGTCTTCTGGGTCTTATGGGTCTTCAGGGTATTTTCAGTCTTCAGGGTATTTTCAGTCTTCAGGGTATTTTGGGTATTTAAGGGTATTTGGGGTCTTTGGATATTCAGGGTCTTTTGGGTCTTTGGGGTTATTTTGGGTATTGGTGGTATTTTGGGTCTTTAAGGGTCTTTTCAGTGTTTTGGGTATTCGGTGTCTTTATGGGTCTTTGAGGAAGTTTGGGTCTTCAGGGCCTTTTGGGTTTTTGTTGTCTTTTGGGTCTTTAAGTGTCTTGTGGTCTTTGGGGTATTTTGGGTCTTTTTGGTCTTCTGGATATTTAAGGGTCTTTGGGATCTTTTGGGTCGTTGGGGTCTTTGGGGTATTTTGGGTCTTTGGGGTATTTTGGGTCTTCTGGATATTTAAGGGTCGTTGGGGCTTTTGGATCTTCAGGGTCTTTTGCATCTTTGTGGTCTTTTGGGTCTTTAAGGGTATTTGGTGTATTTTGGGTCTTTAGGGTCTTTAAGGTTCTTGGGGTCTTTTCAGTCTTTTGGGTCTTTGGGGAATTTGGTGTCTTCAGTGTATTTTGGGTTTTTGTGGTATTTTGGGTATTTAAGAGTGTTCGGGGTCTTTTGGGTCTTTGGGGTATTTTGGGTGTTTGGGGTAAATTGGGTTTTCAATGACTTTTCTGTCTTTTGGGTCTTGATAGTCCTTGGGGTCTTCTAGGCCTAAGGGGTATTTTGGGTCTTCAGGGTATTTTGGGTCTTCAGGGTACTTGGGGACTTCTGGGTCTTCATGGTCTTTTGTGTCTTTAACAGTCCACAGGGTATTTTGGGTCTTCGGGTATTTTGGGTGTTTGGGGTCTTTTGGGTCTTCTGGGTCCTTGAGATCTTAGGGTCTTTTGGGTCTTACCAAAATTTGGGGTCTTTGGGGTCCATTGAGTCTTTAGGGTATTTTCAGTATTTGGGGTATTTGGGGTCTTTAAGGGTCTTTGGGATATTTTGGGTCTCTGGGGTCTTTGTGGTCTTTTTGGTGTTTTTGGGTCTTTGGCATATTTTGGGTCTTTGGGGTATTTTGGGTGTTTGGGGTCCATTTGGTCTTTTCGGTCTTTTGGGTGTTTGGGGTATTTTGGATCTTCAGAGTCCTTGGGGTCTTTTGGGTCCTCTTTGTCATTTGGGTCCTTGGGGTTGTTTGGATCTTTTGGGTCTTCAGGGTCTTTTGTGTCCATTTGGTCTTCAAGGTATTTTCAGTGTTTTGGGTCTTTGGGGTATTTTGGGTCTTCAGAGTCCTTGGGGTCTTCTAGGTCTTCATTATCTTTTGTGTCTTTAAGTCTACAGGGTATTTTGGGTCTTTGGGTATTTTGAGTTTTTGGGGTCCATTGGGTCTTTGGGGTCTTCTGGGTCCTTGGGTCTTTTGGGTCCTCAGAGTCTTTTCGATCTTTTAACCGGTGGACACACAGTCTTGTTCAAAGATTTCCCCTCAAACCCCCCCACTCAAATCCCTCCTAAAGCACTACTCAAAGCCTTTAAAACCTAGCCTTATGAAGGGACACACACACACACACACACACACACACACACACACACACACACACACACACAAACACATTGTGTTTTATATGGTAGATATAATTTTGCAAGCTCCTTACATGTGCTTCTAAAGTGTTGCTGCTGTCATCGAATAATAAATGTTACCATTTGAACTGCTATATTAAGCTCCCAATATCGCTTCTTCTTCTTCTTCTTCTTCAATAGGGATCTTTAGGATTAAATAGCCAAAAAAAATTGTCCAAGTAAATTGATTATTAGCATTCCAACGGTACCATTTTTATTATTCGACAACAGCAGGAACTGCTACAGCTCGAGGTCGTCCTACTTCTTCTTCTTGGCGTGTCATATACATGACTGGATGCCTCTCCATTTCGTAATAGATTTGTCGCAGTATGGCCTTCCCAAGTCAACTGTGGGTAATGTCATGAAAAAAGATATGCAAAACGTACCAATGTTGAAAATATGATTGCCAGGGCTAAATGTTTGACAGCTCAGGCCCGGATAACCTCAAAATAAGGAACAGCAGAATAACGGTGCTGAACATTCAAGGCCATTGTAGTAAATTCAGCTCAGGCACAAAGTCTTAGTGACAGCTTCCGAGCCATTCCTGTTATTGTCAAGGGCTGACCAAAATCCGATTGCAATTCAAAAGGTTGTAAATTAATATCCCTGTGTAATTTCCTAACGTCCCAATACTTTTGTCTATATGTTTATCCATTTTCAAAGTGGGGTTTGAAACTCCGTGTGATTAATTCACACTTCTGAGCAATTTACCAAGCAAATTACTGAGTAATTGTTGCCACCAAACAAATGTGTTATTAGTCGAGTACCATATTAACATTTTACTAAAATCTTCCCTTCAATTCACTGCAAAGTGAAAAATTTAAGTTTAGTTCATTCAACCCATAATCTATATAATAATAGCATAAGGACTCGACTTTGTTATCCCTTTTACGCCGCACCCAGTGACCCGATGCCCACGGCACTAATGGATTTACCATCTACGAACCGCGCTCTTTGTTTATCACGTACAGCCATACTCGAAAAATCTGAATTGGCCGACGTTGGGGCCCAAAAGCATCCGATTAGCTGCCGATACGACGCCATCTTACGACGCCATCGTATTGGCGTCTGCTGGGCGAAGGCGAAGCAAGCCGTCCGCTGATTGGACAGGCGAAGGCGAAAGCAAGCCGTCCGCTGAGTGGACAATCCAGAGCATGCATTTGTGCCGGTGTCGGCGATCGTTGTTCATATACGCACTCTTCATTCTCATCTTTCTTCCTAACTCTTACTCGGACAAGCAAATCCCCTATGCCATCCATAATGGTACACTCTATCCATACACCACATCCTCCCTTCTGTGGATGTTCCACGGGTTTCGGCTAGTTTAGATGATTAGAGCTAAATGGGGATGGAGCCGGTGGATAACCAAGGATGAATCATTGTTTTAACGACGGAAAAGTGAAAATTGCATTTCATCTTGATGACAAAACCATGAAAATTTTACAAGATTATTACGAGTGCGTTGCAATGACAATGGCTATGTCACAATTCATGGAACTCACCTGCTGCTTTCTCGGATGATGCCAATAGCAATGAGTATTCTATTCCGGAGGAAGATCAACATGAGGATGATGATGACTTCCAGGATGCACAGAAGTATCACTGCATACCATGAGGGTTGTGGGTGAAAAAGGACAAATAGTGACTGGGGAATTTTTTTTTTTTAAGTTAGAAAGTCCGAAAGTTATTGTTCATATAAATCACAATAGCGACACTACAAACACAACAACAATTACTACAACGGCCACAATTATTCCCACTTTGTGAGGTTGACCGGGGAACGTTTTTAGGCCAAGTTGCTGATTGATATGTCTAACTTTCCATTCTTTTTAGCCTCTCTCCATCTTTCTTTTTTATATTATACTACCATGTCGCACATCCAGTATAAAACGAGATAAACCTTTTTGTTAAACCAAGGAAAACTAATGACATAACAGGTAGATTAATTTGCCTTATTTAATTCAGGACAAGTGGAGTAAGTGAAGCAGCATTTCTCAGATGATCTATATTTATTATAAAACAGGAGTGTCCATCCGTCCGTCCCCGAACTACTCCCTCAGTTTTGGGGCTAGCCCCGCCAAACCTTCTGTGGAATGTTTTGGGGTCCCAACGGATGTCCTAAGGTAGGTAGGAGATTTCATAAATTTCTCAATAAAATTATGATTTTGAAATTGGCTCGATACGGGGATGCTGCCAAATCCGGAAGCGAACAGATGACGACAATGAACCGGTTTGATATCTCTATACAATCGTGATTTAACACAGTATTCTGTTATAGTATTAATTTATGATTGGAGTGATGCTGTTTGGAATGAAAATAGAGATATTGAGGTAAAATGTGAATGAGGAAATGACGTGAGGGTTTCTACTTTCTAACCGTGACATTCGCAGATTCGCCATATGCAGATTCGCCATTGCCTGGGATTAGAACCATTCAGACGGGGTACGTTTTTTGTCCAAGTCCTTCACGAACCTGCTGTCAATGCCTGACGTTCGACTAAAGGTGGCACAGAAATGTGGAATTTATTGGTTCACCATTTGCCATTCACCGTTTTTTGTGCAAGTCATTCACGAACCTGCTGTCCATGTCTGACATTCGACTGAAGGTGGCACAGGAATGTGGAATTTATTGATTCCATGTTTTGGCATTCACAATTTCTGCATTGTTTGTTTGCTTTTGGCTTCCCACCTGTGCATAGCATAGCACGGGTACCTCGCTAGTATCATATACGATCCAAAGATTCCAGTTAGGATAAGAGGAGAAAGAAGAAGAAGAACCACCTGTGGAGGCCATTTTTCCCCGCAGAGCAGGGGTTGGCCTTTTTCGGGCCTTTTCCCCTTTTTGAAGCAATGTTTTATGGCCGGATGCCCTTCCTGCCGCCAACCCTGTTAGTCTCCTTTTGCAACACACAGGGAATTACCAGTGAACTGGTACTCAATTTGCCGACCTCGAAAGGATGACAGGCTGAGTCAACTCCCCTGGTGTTAATTCAGCGATCAACCGGGATTCAAACCCAGGATCCTAGGATCCCAAGCCGACACCCTAACCGCTAAGCCAATACCAGGCTAAGTTAGGATAAGAGGAGAGATATTATAAAATGGCAATGAGACCAGTTCTCTTGTATGGAGCAGAGGCTTGGCATTGAGAAAGAGGAGAGATTGCTGCAAAGGATGGAGTTGCGGATGCTGAGAGAGGGCTGATGGGAACTTTTCTGAAGGAGAGGAAGAAGATTGAGGATATCAGGATGTGGGCAGGAATAAGAAAAATTAGCGAAAAGGCATGAAAGGCATGTTTGCATTGGTTGGTGTGGAGGGAAGAGCAGGATCCCGCCAGGAAGGTCTTTGATATAGATTCAGGTAAGCAGGAGGAGAAAGGGCAGATCAACATTGAGGTGGAGGTCAGTGGTGGAGTGGGACATCAGAGATGTGGGGATGGAGGGTTAGGATACTTGAGGTGGAGGGGTGTGGAAAGGAAAACCTCATGTGGCCAACCCCACAAGAAGTGGGTTTAATTGTGGCTATTAAAAGTAGTAGTAGTAGTAGTTAGTAGTAGTAGTAGTAGTAGTAGTAGTAGAAGTAGTAGTAGTAGTAGTAGTAGTAGTAGTAGTAGTAGTAGTCATCGTAGTAAACAGATTATTCATTCTGGTAGTAGCAATAGTAGTAATAAACGTAAAGCTTCTGGATGTGGTTGCCCCACTTACTGAATGCCAGCCATGTATCACGCAGCTGCAGGTACACACGAAAATCTGTCTGGAACCCGATGTCTGTTATCTTGTTGTCTGCACCAGGTCTGCCCTTGAGCTTCACTTGGTATTCCCAGAAGCAATGGAAGATACCTGTTTAATAACAAAACACACATGGATTGTTTTCACACCTCATACATCTGCAATCAGAAAGAAACATAAAATTGACAAATCACAAAAACTGGAACACCTACGCATTACAAATACAATATATTCCAAAAGCTTTTTAACAATTTCAAGAAAACTCTCACACACTCACATACTATTCAAAACCATTGTTACTTATGACTATAAAATTACAAATGCTATGGTAGATTAACCTCTATGACAAAGTTCAAGGAACAACTGTTGTGGTACTGTACAGCATCAGACAGGATTGAACAACAATGACTTACCATAACCGATGACACCAATGACTCCAACAATGACAATCCACACGAGTACACCAGCCAGGAATCGAAGAAGAATCAAGAAAAACAAACTGAGGATCAGCGCAATAACCAGACCCCTGTGGTAGCAAGAAATTCCATTGGGGCATAACCATGACGCACGTCTTAGCATTAACACAAATAAAGTGTAATCGGAGTCATGTAAATGTAACTGTAGGAATGCATCATCAATTCACAACTTTATGTGGTGCAGTGCAAAATCCAGGCACCTTAGGGCCTCAAAATGTGGAAATCTCTAATTACTGCAGGAGAAATAGGTGCAGGAGTCATGGCAGACAACCATCAATTACACGGACAGGAATATCAATTCCAATACGTTTAGCAATTTACTTAAATGGCTGGAAAAAGTAATAAAACATTTCATTTCAACAATATTGGGCTTGGAACTTCATGCTGCGAGATGTTTATTTGATATGCGAGCGTTTGTCATATCTTTGTGGGTGTCTGATTGGCTGTGGCACGCAATTATATTGTTTCACAGCCAATCAGATGCCTCACATTTATATTAACGTGTGCATTTTATTTTTCATATAATCATAAATTAATAACCATAACGATCAGATATATTAATTTACTTCCTGAAATTGGCTTACTTTCTTTTTAATGCTGAGAGAATCAAGCTACAAGTAAGCAAAACATTTAAAAGAAATGCAATCTCAGTGTCCTGTATAATTTAAATGCTTGACGGGGGAAAAAATCCGGGTTTTTGTTTGCCATTCGGGACTGAAATGGTTCCACAAAATATCCATGCTCAATCAGCAACAATACATTACAGTTCTTCACTTACAGGATTACCCAGTACCAGGACTTGCTGAAGTCTTCAAAAATCTTCATACCAACACGACGTGCATCGATGAATTTTGTGACACCTCTATGGAAAGAAGGTAAAGTATAAGATAAATAAAATGTTTTCAAATGTCACAAAAATAACACATTTTAAGTTACTGTAATAAGGGTACAACACTTGGAATATAAATTAGTGTTAATACAAGCTATTTTTTTCTTCCTAAAAGCCATTCTGCAAGTGGCGAAATATTAGTGCACATCACTACACAGCAACGGATGTTGTGGAGGTTTACAGACCATCAACAACAACAACAGGCATTTAAAGGTAATTTTCCCTGCGAGAGCGGGGGTTAGCCTTGCGGGCCCCATGACAATCTTCTCATTTATTTGAAGGTATATTTTTTGGAGGTTTATAGACCATGATCTTCAAATCCACAACAGAGAAATTCCATGATGATTGGGTCACAAAGAAAGATGTACCACTCGTACACACTCAATTTCAACATTTCAACAACAGCACACGCGCACACTCAATTTCAACACCGAATTTACATGTGGATAAAGTGCAGAAGTTCATGTCATGTTCTCCTTACATCTTGATGCTATACTTTAGGAAAGCAATCAAGTGCACATGGCGCTAACTTACATATACGGTCTTTCTTTCCGCAAGATTATTCAGAAGAGGTTTGTTGATCAGCAACGGTGATCATAAATTATGTAGCAACAGTGATCTAGCTCTGAATGCAGCAAAGATGGTTGTATTGCTAGCACTATCATTGGCGCTCTGACTTTAGCGGTGGCTTCTGTGGTGAAGAATTTCAGAAGAACTGCTGAATTATCCACATGGGTGATGCCACAGTTTTACCATCCCGTACGCAGTAGAACATTATCGGTGAAGATTCCACCTAAACCAACCTCACCCCAATTCCTATCCCTTCCAAATATTTCCCTACTGTTCTGTTTTCTCTTGGCCTGTTTCACTTTCTATTCATTCTGCTTACACGTCCTATTTTGATGTTGGGTTTGCCTCAATATAATTTTACTACTCTTTTTGTGGTAGTAAATACACTATGAGAATTGAGCAGTATATTCGCAGCGAGTTGCAGCACCTCCGTGGTCAGAGGGGTTAGCATGCTGTTCTTGCTTAGTTTTGTTAGTGTTTATGCCATGACAGGACCAGTTCCATGTTAGCAGTGAGAGCTATACTGCCCCATGCCAACATGTGGTCGAGCTAGCAAACCAGCCATGTTGGCGCCATTACCCGTGAGAGGATTGAGAGTTGACGATTGGCCTAGGCAGCCATCCCAAGACTGCCTGCCTGAATCAGTAAGGCAGCAACACAATCACACTTCAGAAAGTGATAATTTAATGATGCTATTCTTATTGTTTTATGCCCGACATGAGTGAACAGAATGTTTGTGTAAAGGATGACTACATTTTCCTCCCTCCACGATAAAATAAACTCCAAAGTTCTCCACTAAATAATCACAACAATAATAATAATAACAACAGCAATAATGATAAAAACACTATTACAAACATACGAAATGTAATATGGTGAACAAAATTGCTTGCTCACAAAAACAATAAAACTGTTGGGGAAATTACCAAAGTTCAAAGTGCCATAACTTTGTCAAAAATGATCGAAACGTCGTGAAGTTCGAACTTGATCTGTAACTTATCATGACGTAACCTTCTACAAAGTTTGAAATCATTAGCATTAAGAGTTTAGAAAAAAAGTCCGGAAAACTGTTCTTTGCGTGACGGACTGACGGACCGACAGACTGACAGACGGAGGGACGGAGTGCAAACCTATAGTCCTCTACAGTGTACACCGGGAGGGGACTAATAACAAGTGACATAGTTGTATACATAGAAATGTATACATCAGTTGTATACACAGAAACAGAATCTATGACATTTAAATCCAATACCCCTGCAATAATATCTATGTTCAGATGGGAACACCAAACAATCCAACCAGACAAACATTCCATAAAGTTTGTGGAACCGTCATACACGAACGGAAAAAACACGGTCTATTACAGGAAGTGGTTGCAAATGGAAATATAAATGAAAGCAAGCATGGCTGGTGAACCATGTTCAAGGCTGTCAGCTTTACTACCCTTTTAAAATATGTTTGGGCAAAACAGAAGAAATAAAACATTTTCCATTTAATTTTTACAGCTGTTTCTGTAGCAAGGTAGCACATGACTCACTTTGCAGCATTCTGAATATCGGTGACATTCACAAGTTCATGATTGTACATCACAGTCTCGTTCCCAGAAATGGTAACTTTTCCCTTGTCTGTAACTAAGTTCGGGAAGCAACGATTCATGACTACAAGAAGAGCACAAAAAACAAGTAGTCAGTCACACAGTGCCCACAGGTATCCCAACCCCATCCAGCTTTTGTGGGTGGCGGATCCCGTCATCCCCTGCCCTCCTCCCACCCCAAAAAGAAACCTGCACAAAATGAAAGATTGTACGAGATATTACTCACATGGTTTGCTGGAAATCACAGCAGATGGACAAAGGTCTTTGGAGAGAATTTCTGAAATGGGTGTATGCTGTCGGCAATAAATAAAATAATTACTTCAAAAATAAGTTTCAACATAATTAAAACAATACTTTAATGGTGTCATTTTATTACTGTAAAATAACTTAAAGGTGCAGACATCCCGTTAGCCACAAAATTGAAAATTCCATTGCTAAACAAAAAATAAATGAATGCAAAAAGAGACACCAGAATACTATGCAGCTGTAAATGTGCTCTGAGTAAAGAAATAATGTTTAACCCCAATGTGCTTTTAAATAAAAAATATTCATGTAGCAGATTATTTTCTTCAGATATAATGGTGTCTCTCTGGAATAGCTTCACTTCTATATTTTACATTACTCAAGGATCTTGCACATAAATTACATGCAGAGCAAAGACATTGGCGGACATAAATGTAACTTAAAATGAATTGCAAGAAAAGTATCATTGGCATTTCCACAAATAAGCAGAAGCACAAGACCTGATGCTCTATTATCGCATTGAGGCTGGTGGTCTGTTTTACATCCTCTCTCAACTGGTCCTATTTCCTCTGATTTTTCATCCCTACAACACTTCCCAAATCCTCCAGGATGCCTGTGCTCTCCCAGCAACTCCTCTCAAAATTACTGTTGCTCACCTCCACTACTTTGTTCCTCTTTTCTTACAGAACTGCCTTCCTGAGTCAGTTCGATCGAACAACTCTTCCATCCAATGATTCAAGATGGCAGTCATTACCTCAAGTCATTCTCCATTCCTCCCTGTGATCTTTACTACCACTGTTAACCCCACCCACTCTCCCAAACCAAACCCTTTTATCAAAGCTCACCGTGTTTACATCCCTCTCATCTCTTGTTAGTTGTCCATCCGTTGTAGTACATCTGCATCTACCCTCCTTTTATTGTAATCATGAGCCCCAGATACGTAAACTCGTCAACCTCTCTGAATGACTAATTGTTGCACATTATGCTGTTATTGGTGTGTGTAGCATGTATACTAATGCTTTCTGTTTTGGCTGTTAATTTTCAGCCCCACTTGCACCACATACTCCTTTGTAGCCCATTCCCATTCCCCTGCATGCTAAGTAAGGACTGTGACATCAGGCAGATGTCACCTGTAAAGTAGAGTTCCCCTAGCTATTTGAATTGGTTCCTCCAAGGTATCCCGTTCTCTACCAAGTTGTTTACTACAGCACTCAGTCCAACACCAATAAAAACAGGAATGGAGACAACATGCAACCTTGTCTGGCCCCTGTGATAACTCCAAGTGTGGATTACAACCTATTGTTGCATTTGAATCCATTGTAGGTACTCAAGGCTTGCATTCCATTTATTGCATTGTTCTGTTATTAGTCATGTAGCAGATTATTTTCTTCAGATATAATGGTGTCTCTCTGGAATAGCTTTACTTCTATATTTTACATTACTCAAGGATCTTGCACATAAATTACATGCAGAGCAAAGACAGGTGTCCCTGGTGTTGGGCTAGCGGCTAGGGTGCCAGCTTAGGAAAATAGGATCTTGGGTTCGAATCCCGGTCGATCGCTGAATTAACGACCAGGGGGGTTGATTCAGCCTGTCATCCCTCCGAGGTCAGCTAATTGAGTACCAGTTCACTGGTAATTCCCTGTGTGTCGTAAAAAGGCGACAAACAGGGTTGGCGGCAGGAAGGGCATCCGGCCGTAAAACGTTGCTTCAAAAAGGGGACCAAAAAACAACAACAACCATGGTCCCCGAAAAAGGCCAACCCCCGCTTGCGGGGTAAAATGGCCTCTAAAGGTGTTTTTTTTTGTTATTAGTCCCCTACCGGTGTACACCGGAGGGGACTATAGGTTTGCACGCCATCCCTCCGTCCGTCAGTCCGTCAGTCCGTCACGCAAAGAACAGTTTTCCGGACTTTTTTTCGAAACGCTTAACGCTAAAGATTTCAAACTTGGCGCATGGTTTCCTCATAAGTTACAGGTAAAGTTCGAACTTCACGACGTTTCGATCATTTTTGACAAAGTTATGCACTTTGAACTTTGGGAATTCTGATAATTCTGATGATCCTTAACTCAGTGCCATTTTAAGTTTTAATTTCCTTTTAAAAATATTTTCTCTGCAATAATTGGACCGATTGAGATCAAATTTTCACCGTAGGAGGGACTCGGTCTGTATAATATTTTAATGGTAATTATGACGTCACAGGTCACGTGGTTCGGCCGCCATATTGTTTTTCGTGAAAACACAAAAACCCCTTTTTCTCTGCAATGGCTGAACAGATCGAGGCCAAACTTTGCAGGCAAGATCGCATACCCATGACGAACAAAAAAGTCAGCGAGCATGACGTCATGCGTCACATGGTTTCAGAGTTATGACGTTTTTAAGCATGAACCTTTAAAACCGAGCTCCTCCCTCATTTTTGATCCAATCGAGGGGAAACTTCATAGATCTGTTGAGCATGTCAGTCTACTAAAATGTCCTTTTGGAATTTGCGATAGGGCACGTGGTTTGGCAGATATCGTTAATTAAACGAATTTTTTTTTTTTTAAATTGAATATCTCTTGTTTATTCTAGAGTTCTCCTCAAGCCGCATCGCGTGCCCTCAGCCTCGTCTCGCGAACGCCAACAGTGCGACACAGCGCGCGCTTTTGGGAGGGGCGGAGCCAAGCCGAACAACATATATATGCACATCGATCATTGATCGTGAACCAGAAAATATAATAAATTACTGATATTTAGCGACTCAAAAGGTACTTTATCAAAAACTGATTTTCTCGTGCTTCTGCTGACCTGTCTGCAAGGTGTATAAATCGAAGTCCTGAGTGCGAATCACAGGTGAGCCCGTCCTGAGGTAATTAGCGATTGGGAACGATTCGGAACCTGTGGATAAATAACCCTTGGTAATTTCCCCAAGAGTTTTCCGGACGACAGACTGCCGGTAGGGGACATGTATTGCAGCGCAATACTCAGAATGCTTGTTGTTCTTCGTGTGAAGATGTGATCTCTACATCCCCTGGTTTTTTTTGTTTTTTGGGGGAGGTTTTGTATACAGAATCGAGGCTCGTGTAAGAGCTAACACATTGAACATGAAAACATGCACAGACACATAAAACATGAAAATGCAGAGAGAGGGAGACAAGAGGGGGAGAGAGGGAAGGAAGCACACAAGCACAACAACAGTAGCGAACAGGGACGTCGGTAGATCTGTGGAAGGGGAGGGCTGGAGGAGGAGGGAACGGTACACGGTAAAAGTAAATGAACACTTCGAAGAATTTCAGGAAAGAAGTTGGGGATTGAAAGAGGTGGATTTGGGGTGTTTTAACGGGGGTAGAAAAGATGCACAGTAGGGTCACTCCTCTCCAGCTCCCACAATCCATTATGTCCACTATCTGATTATATTAGATCACATTACCATTACTCGGGCATTTTCCGTTGCTTCCATATCTCGTTTATTAAGCCATGCAGGCTACATGTTGATACTTCAATACTGCATTTGTACAGATCGGCATCTATGTTATCTGTCTCCGATGCCTTCCGGTTCTCCAAACTTTTGATAGCAACTCACTGTTTGATTTCACAGTTTGATCACTGGATGTTTGATAGACTGTTTGATTGGACCCATGTCAATTGGTAGATCCCTTCCTGTCCGTTCTTCTACCTCACTCATCTTGTCTGTCATTGTTCACTCTATTCAAAACCTGCTTGAAGTGTTCTGCCCATCTTTCCATCTGCTCCCTCTCACATTCTTTCTGTGGTTAGCTCTCTGGAGATCTTATAAACTGTTGCCATGTCTCCCTTATCAGCTGCTGTCTCTGCTTCTTTCACCGCTCAAAAAAAAAAGAAATAAAGGTTTACGTTTTCAGAAATAGGAGAGGAAGGCGATTTTGGAATGTATATTTAAACAGAATATTAATTGTTGAGGGTTGAAAGTCGATTTCGATCGATTCCTAAAAAGAATGCAGCAAAGTCATTTATTGCTGTTAAACATTTTACCTGCTTTAAACAAACAACATTTAACACTGTTAAAGCAACAATTTCAAACTTTGCAGAAAAGGGTTATTAAGCATAAAACTGGATTTGTATCCTCTTTGTCCAAAAAGATTATTAACCATCTACACACGTTGTTTTTTTTTACTAATCTTGGAGTAATCGTGTTCAACATGAGGGTGCGAATTGACTTGGTCGGTCCAGACGACCCGCCATCTCCTTTATTTTAGATCATATGGCTAAAGTGACGAGTTGTTTTTCGACAAAATCTTCAGGTAAATGCCACGGAGAAATAAAATTTTTGTCCGTGTGTGCATTTTATTATACACCGCTTCAGGTTTGCCTGCAACATTCAGGTTTGCCTATTCTGTACACTGCAACACGAGGTGCACCGGTTTCTGGTTCATAAATTACAGTGTATTTGTTTTTAATTCACGGTCTCGTTATCATTCTGCACATTTATGGAGAAATGGTTGTTTTGTTAAACTTTTATTGAGCACTAAGTGTCATTCAAAATTTTTATCTATGGGGCGCAAAGACACATTTTGCCTGAGAGCCCAGAATACCGTCAGTCCACCCCTGATGGTAATCACTAGGTGTCAGTTTGTGATGCAGGCATACTTACCAGCTCTGGCTTAAAATCAGGGGTGCAGTATTTCTGGTAGTTCTTAAAGTTGTTTTTCTGGGCACCGATTAGGGTATGAGATTTCTTTGGACATTCCTTCACACAGATCTGACACAACACACACACAAATGGCGAAGAGGTCAGCTCAACTGGAATGGAGAACGAATCATTAGAAATTCCCAAAGGACATTACACAAATGGCTTGAAGAAAATTGCAGGATTGAGTCAATCGGACAGGTGTAAGTTTTGCAAGGTGAAAAACAGAAAGCATGAGCTACCTCCTATCGGGATGTAAAAAAAACTCATGTCAGAACAGCTGTACACACAAAGACACAACAGGGTTTGTAGAGTAATCCACTGGCACAACTGCAGAAACTTCAATATCTCAGTTCCTGAAAACTCATAAGAAACATGAACCCATTGAAAACTAGTATGTAGCACTCATGTAAGACCTGATGATCCCATCAAGTGCGAACATCAAAAACAAAGCATTGTGACGGATATAGTACTTAGGTATTAAAAAGAAAAAAATGGCATTGTTAATTGAGGTGTCAGTTCCCAGCAATTTTGGCCAATAAAACACAAAAATCAAGAAAATGACCAAATACCAGGACCTCAAAAATGAAGTGAAAAGATCCTGCAATCTAAAGAATGCCCAAATTTTGCTAGTGATAATTGGAGCAACGGGAATGATAAAGAAGAACCTTATGAAGATCTTATAAACCATCCCATGGAATATAAAACTACAGTTGAAGCTGTCAGGGGCTCAGTGGCAATCCTCAAAGGAGCCCTCAGAGCAAAACTTTGAGAACAAGAAAATATCACAGCTTGGCCCATGAATCATGATCCCATTTACCGAAACAAAAGTTGATACTCCGACACCTTGGGGGGAGGGGACTCTGCTTCACCTTCTGAAACCCGCATATGGAGATAACAACGAACAACATACACAACATGAGGGTCGTTCCAAAAGTAATGCCCCAATTTTTTTCCCCCAGCCAAATTTTAATGTAAGATAATAATATTAATAATAATAATAATAATAATAATAATAATAATAATAATAAAGGTTTATTTCAATTCCACTTCCATCGTGGCCAAAGGCCGAATTGAGGTAAGTTTTACAGTTGATGAGTTTAACAAGTAAAATATAATAATGCAATAAGGTGGCAATAAATTATAAAATACAATAAAATGAAAACGAATACAAAAATGACAATTAATCTCCCGCGATGAAGCTAACTCCAAGGGCCTTTCACTCACTCACCACAGGCAGGTTGGTGGTCTTTCCATCTTCTACCGACTCCTCTCTGGCCTTGCCCCCCCCCCCCCCCCCAGCTCTCTCTGGGCTCTGTCCCCCAAATATTCCTACAGGTCGCACAAGATCTGCCTGCAACCCTCTTATGGTTAAACTGCCAAAATCAAGACTTTCTGCTCAACTTCACTCCTTCATTCCTCTTTTCTCCCACCTCTGGAACAAACTCCCTCACTCTCTTCAATCCCACTCCACCCTCCAGGTCTTTAAAACAGCTGTTCACCACCATCTCTTATCTTCCCCCATCCAAAACCTTGATCTTTTCTACCCCCGCTAATTTCACCCAAAATCCTACACTTTTTTTTGAAATACCAACTTCTGTCCTGGAAGTCCTTGGTCTCCTTGTGTTTTATACCTCTTCCCCCCCCCCCCCCCCCTTCCCACGCCTCCTCCCCCCAAGCCCTCTCCCTCCCACACTTCTCCCTGCTCTCAAATGTTGTGTTTGTGTGCTTCCCCTTCTCTCCCCATCTTGTCTTCCGCTCCCTCTTTTTATATATTTTGTTTGTCTGGTTGATTTGTTTGTGAAATAAATGTTAGCTCTTTCACGAGCCTCGATTCAGTATACAAAAAAAAAAAAAAAAAATAATTAAAGGAACACCAATGTAGAATCAAAATAAAAGGAACACCATCAAAAAAAAACAATTGGCACTAATTTGACTATTCACACCACATCAAAGTTCAAAGTTTATCAAACACTACGATTTGTTCATTATATGGATGAGGAATGTCATTGGGCTATTCTTGAATCTTGTGGTTTTGCATTTCAACTCGGTTAGTTGTTTTGAGTTTCGTAGCAAATAGCCACTGTGAGATCTGTCTGCAGGTAACAAGTGTTGAAGTTTGGAATGTGGAAGCAATCTCGTTTAAGAACAACAGAGTTGCTCACGTGTCTTTTCAAGTGACTCCAGACCACAATCACGTAAAGCATCCAAGTAACTATGTTAGTTTGAGCCAATAATAGGTCGACAAGCCCTATTATGAACAAATTCAACCACTTTACACTGCTGCTTTGTGCTTCTGCCCGACCACACAGAAGCCCCATATTCCAATATGGGACGAACAAAAGATGTAAAAATTGGTTACAAGATCATTGCTTGGGAGGGAATGGTATTTTAATTCCCGAACCATGTGTAAACGACTGTTAGCTCTTTTAACAATGGAATTGACATGTGCCTGCCATTTCAAATGTGCCTGAATGAAAGTACCCAGCAATTTTGGTAGTACGTTGTAGGTAGTAGGTTGTAGACACCAACCGCCCAGGGTGGTACTACCGTTCTGACGTAGGAGTGTTAAAGTGGTGCCTGGAACCACCTCACACTCTCCGTGTCAGGATTGCTGGTCTTACTTACTGTCTCACTCAAACTACAGCTAGCTTCAATCTCTCTTCCTCGCAAACAAACACCATACACCTTTTCATCTCTTTTATTTAAGACCTGGCCTCGAAGAGGACTATATAGTCCGTGCCTGGAGCCTCCAACATAAATGTTTTTTAAAAAATGATATTACAATTTTGAATCACAACGTCATTCAATGACAGGTTGGAAGGGAGTGGTTTGTTTCATGCGAAGCAGATTTCAACAATCACACACTTTTTGGGGTTAAGACACATTCCGTTCTCTACAGACCAGTTATGAAGTTGTTCAAGAACAACTGGTATATCAGATACAGTTTGAGTGTTGCGCTTTCAGCAAATGTAAGATCAGTAACATATTTGAAACAATGAATACGAGTTGCAATTTTGTTGAGGCCAGCATCGTTGATCATAGCAAGAAATACAACAAGTCCCAGCTTTGTTCCCTGGGGAACTCCAGCATCAATGCATGGTGTCCACTCAGAAACCTTGTCAGCGTACTTGACACACTGTTCGCGATTTGAAATGAAGTCGCTTATCCAAGAAACAAGAGATGAATCGACTCCCATTTGTAGTAGTTTTGAAATAGCAATTGTGTGATCGATGTGATCGAAAGCTTTGGAAAAGTCTGTGAGCATCATTGACGAAATTGATCCTGGAGTTTCTGCATGTTCACGAAGTATGTGCAGAATGTCAATCAGGTATTTTGTAGTTCATACACCTTCAATGTTTCAAAACTGTTTGGGCTCAAGGTTCTGGGGTTAAGAGCACGAAACTTCAAAATGTTTATACATAATCTGACAACATGCCCAAATTTTCTACAAAATATACATCCTTATTGATGGCTTTATATGCCTCATGTTCGCTTAACGATTATGGTGGCTGGCTTGAGATCTTAGGGTCCTGAGTTTGAGCAGCTGGCTGTCATATCGTTGAATTAACACCAGGTAGTTTGACTCAGCCTGTCATCCTTCCGAGGTTGGCAAAATGAGTATCAGCTTACTGGTAACAGGGGCACTGCATCAGCGGCACAGTCACACCCCCAGAAAATGATGCAGCCAAGCAGCCACAGGCTGCATACAAACCACCACCACTGATGGCTTTATGCCATTGGGAAATGAGTGCAACCATTCCCTGTCAGTAAAGTTCCTCTTCTTGTTGCCAGCACCACTTCACTTCACACGTGACACCGTCATTGCTCTCAATTTTCCTTCCGCATGGAGTATCCTTTAGTGCTCTGAAAAGTCTGATGATGCGAAATCCGGGCTCTGCGTTGGGTGTGGCATAACAGACCACTCCAGTTTCTTGATGGCTTCTTTGATCCACAAGCTTGTGTGACATCATGCATTACCACGTTGCAGCAACATGCCTTTCTTAACCATGTCAGGTCGGAATTGTCGCAAACCTTTATTCAGTTTGCTACATTTATTAATTGTACATAATAACACAAGGAAAATGCCAAAAATTTATGGAACTGCTTATTCTAAAAATATTGACAAGCAAGACATACGTTTATGTTGAGGTATGGTTCATCAAGGGTAGGTTGCTCACAAGGATAATTTATATGTGCTTATTTGCAGCAACTTGTATTTGCAGCTTGTGCATATTAATTGGCAGAGGTTGGCTTTTCTGCAACTCTCAATTCACCTCCCCAGACGTGTTCGATGGCATTCATGTCACGACTCCATGGTGAGCAGGATAGAAGCTGCAGCCCATTCTGTCTCTTTCAGCCAGAGGCGGTTCTCAACGTAAAGCATGCAGCACCATATTCTTGCGGTAAATATGCTACTCGTTGAAATATGCTACCGTCTTACCAGCAAGTCATTTTGCAGTATGAAAAATATTTACTGCAGTACTGCAGGAAAATGGGTGCTACATGGCATACATACACAACCACTTCTGCTGGAAGGAATATAAAGTAGTACACAAAAGCTGCCACAAAATCTACTCCACATTTGGCAAAAATCTGTATCAGGCTGTCACACAGAATATAACTGATTTGATACCTTCATGGGTTCGTTCAAGCACTGTATGATGCCAAAGAGCATACTAATGTTTGTAGTCCATTTGATATGTAGGCATCACAGACTGTTAAAAGAGGTTTACAATCATGGGTGTTCTTTATTTTCTAGCAAGTTACTGTATTTTATGGGCTTGGATTCCAGTTGTGCTTGGACTAAGACTCAAACACAGTAAGCACAGAATTTCTCCAGAACGGTAGGTTGGCAGATGTGAATCTATTCTAAAGACGATAATGTGGTAACATCAAATATGAAATGCTGCTACAATATTCACCTGGTGTGTTGGGCATTGTAGGTTTAGTAGGACAGCTGGATTGACACACTTCAGGATGTTGAAGTATAAAAGAAAGGGTTTATCCCTGGAAATCACAAGAAAAAGTAAATGATTATAATATGGTTCTGATATTGTATAATGTTCATAATCTGGTCAACACTGTTCATATAAACACTAAACATATTTGTGAGAAGAAAAACATAATTAGTGTCATTTCATGCCAATACACTTAGTATAGTCGTTGATATGTGACCATCTCAGATTTTAGATGAAAAAAAAAAGTTTTTCTAAAAATACTTTTATAGGTAAAATATAGAAGAACTACCTTTAGAGGCCATTTTTCCCCGCAGAGCAGGGGTTGGCCTTTTTTGGGCACCCTGGTCCCCTTTTTGAAGCAATGTTTTATGGCCAGATGCCCTTCCTGCCGCCAACCCTGCTAGTCGCCTCTTGCGACACGCAGGGAATTACCAGTGAACTGGTACTCAATTTGCCGACCTCGGAAGGGTGACAGGCTGAGTCAACCCCCCTGGCGTTAATTCAGCAATCAACCGGGATTCTAACCCAGGATCCTAGGATCCCAAGCCGGCACCCTAACCACTAAGCCAACACCAAGCTTTGTGGGTAAAATATCATGACAACAATTTCGGGCCCCATCTCAAAGAGGTTTGTAGGTTTTGGCTCCGATAAATATGGTGCCATGCCCATGTTTTTGTACTCGTTAATTAAGTCTCTTCTGTATTGGAGTTTTGGAAGGGTCACATCTTACCACTGAATTAATATATCAAGCTGAAATCTTTAACCCAAGGTTTCATAATCTCCCCATTAAATGCAGTACAACTTTTGTCATTTTTAAGTTAGAGGCATCTCAAAACAAACATTTTCTCTTATGAACCTCCCCAGTCTGTTCAGTCCCATTCTACCCTCCAGGAATTCAAGACAGCTGTTCATCACTACTCCAGGTCATTCCCCATCTATATCGATAATCTGCTCTGCCCCAATTGAGCCCATTCCCAAGCACTCTCCTTTTCCCAGATTATTGTGATTTCCCCCCTCTCCCTCACCTCTTTTCAGTTGTTAGTCGTTGGTTGTGTCCTTCTCACCCTCCCCTTGATTTTACTTTCACTTCTACTCTGCTGTTAGTATTTCCCCTTTTCTATTTTGTTCTTTTCCATTCTTCCATGAGCCTTGACCATGTATAAAAATAAATACACCATCACAAAGTCATTGTGCATTCCTAACCATAATCCATTCTACCCCATCACCCCCAGCCCAGCTCAACCCTGACCACAACCCTCTTCCTTGTAGATGATTGTTTCCTTCCTTCCTTCTCCCTCCACCTCCTGTTCATTGATCCCCATGTTATTCTTTCTCCAATACCTCATCGTTTTGTGCTTGCCTCTCATGTAATCTTTCCAGGGGCCAAACAGATGGTAGTCCAAGCGGGCCAAATCCAGACTGTATAGGTGGTAGGGGAGCACTTATTGTTTCCTTCCTTCCTTCTCTCTCCACCTCCTGTTCATTGATCCCCATGTTATTCTTTCTCCAATACCTCATCGTTTTGTGCTTGCCTCTCATGTAATCTTTCCAGGGGCCAAACAGATGGTAGTCCAAGCAGGCCAAATCCAGACTGTATAGGTGGTAGGGGAGCACTTCCCAGCCATTACATGAGATTTCCTCCAATGTCAGATGTGTAGTGTGAGGTCTAGTGTTGTCATGTTGAAAGGTGACAACTTATTTCATCTGGCACTTTTCCTCAAGTGCATGTTTCAGTTTCTTGAGCGTCTGAACATAGCGAACTGTGTTGATGGTTCCCCCTTTGGGCAGGAAATCAACAAGTATTCATCCCTCAGCATCACAGAAGATGGTTCCCATTACTTTGCTGGCAGAGGGTAATCCTTTGGCCTTCTTTTTGGAGATGTGGAGTGGTACCATTCCATGCTTTGTTGCTTAGTTTCTGGGTCAAAATGGTGGAAAAGTTTCATTTAAATGTTGCATTGCTTAATTTAAATAGGGTGATTAACTTTCAATATTTTCAATCATGATGCAATTTAAGGCTGTTGTAAAATTGTGCAATTAGGCCTTTGACATTTTGACCCGATTATTCATTATTTTCTCCATATTCTAATAATAAAGGTTTGTTGAAAATGTTATGACAAAAGCTCAAATGCTAAAAAAATGTTATGGCCTGGACAGACACATTGACAACACAAACACACACACACACACAAGTGATTGAAAACCCCCCATCTCTCGCTGCATGGGCGGACTGGATAATAATGCAAATACACTCTGAAAACCAAAGGCAATTTTGTACCATCTGATCGTTTGCCCATTATTGTTCCCAAAACATTATTTGACCATCGTATGGACTTAGGCCCATTTTGGATTTGGTATTCAATGAACTTGTGTTTTGGTATTGCGAAAATAGACTTGGTGTACATACATAAACATTGATGACATGCATGGACGAAAAAGATAATCGGATCAGCACATTTGGGGCATTTGAACAGGTCAGAAAAATCAGGGCATTTGAGAGTAATTTTAAAAATTATACAAATCAATTGCTCACAATAGTCCAAGAGACATACCAACACTTTTAGTTTTCATTATATAAGTACCAGGGGCAGAACCATGAGAGGGACACCCAGTGTGCAACCCCCGACCATCAAAAGCGATCTTTTTTTTTCACGTGTAGTGAGGTGTATATAACTGAAGATGTGGTCTCAGAATATGTGAAACTGCATTGCAGTAATTGTTTAAAACTAATTTTTCACTGTAAAGACGAAATATATAATAAGCTAGGTGAGCCTACCTAATACTGCATAACATTTCAAAAATTTAAATGTAAAATCTGCAACAATTACATTTAACAAAATGCTTTAAGAGTTTAATTATGTTTACGTTTTTGAAGTGTACTAATATGTTGTGCCAAAAATCAGGGTCTGGCAGTTACTAAACGTTGTTGAAAAAGATGGTAGGTATTTTTGGTGTAGTTTCCGTTATTGTCATTTTAACTTACCGATTAAACAATCAACAACAACAATGGCTGATTCAACGCCTTGGTATTGTAACTGTTATATGTGCACATAAATAACGAGTTAGACATTGTATGTAAGAAAATAATGCAAGAAAACATGTCCGAAAGATGTTATTAATGAATCTTTTGTCTGATTAAATTAATTTCATCCAACAATCGCAGTGATGTCACATCAAATTTATTGTCCTCATAGTTATTATTGTTCCAGTTCACATAAAAACAATTAATTTGTTTTGATCATTATGTCATTTGTTTCATTATATGCAATGTCTGTTTTTCATTCAATTTGATTTCTATGAGACTATAATTAAAATAAATGTTGAGTTTCAAGCAAAAGTTTTTTCATTAGAGTACTTCTTTTCAAGTGTATTAGAGTGTTCTTTGTCTATATTTAGAATAGTCTTTAGAATGTATGACAAAACTTGCCTAATATCATGGATCCGAGCCTGAGTTAAAGTATATAGAATTAGGAAAATAGTAGAATTATATTATATAAATACATACAGTCACGTGAAAAAGTAAGTACACCCCATGTAAAGTTTTGACTTTTTCAACATATTTCAACATACAGCTATTTGATCTTCATTTCAACAATATTGAGAGATAAAGGTGATATAATACAACAAATATCATGAAACATTTACATTTTGTAGTCCATTGTATAATTTAAATAAACATGTATGCAAATTTCGCATGTGGAAAAAGTAAGTACACCCCTACATTTATCACTACTTCAAATGCCTAAAATTAGAATCAGGTGCACCAGCTCAGGTGCAAATGATTAGAACATCGTTAGAGAGGATCTTGGAGGAACCTGTCTTATTTAAACCTCAGACATTTAGTTTGGTTTGCTCTTTGTTGTTGAAGTGTGCGGCGTCACCATGCCTAGATCAAAAGAGCTCTCCGAGGCCTTCAGAAAGAAGGTTATAGATGCCTACGAGTCTGGGAAGGGATTTAAAAAGATCTCCAAACAATTTGAAATCAATCATTCGACTGTCCGGAAGATCATCTACAAGTGGAGAAGATTCCAAACAACTGCCAACTTGTTCAGGCCAGGCCACCCCAGCAAGTTCAGCCTGAGAGCAGACCGCAAGATGCTGAAAGAAGTCTCTAAGAACCCCAGAATGTCATCACGGGACCGACAGGTAGCTCTTGCCACTGTTGATGTCAAAGTGCACGAGTCTACCATTAGAAAGAGGCTGCACAAATTTGATCTACATGGGAGGTGTGCCAGGAGGAAACCTTTGCTGTCCAGAAAGAACATCAGGGCAAGACTAAAGTTTGCCAATGAACACCTAGGCAAAGACCAGCACTTCTGGAACAATGTGCTCTGGACAGATGAGTCAAAGGTAGAGCTATTTGGCCACAGTAGCAGAAGACATGTTTGGCGAAAACCAAAGACAGCATTTGACCACAAGAACCTGATACGAACTGTAAAGCATGGTGGTGGAAATATTATGGTTTGGGGCAGCTTTGCTGCATCGGGGCTTGGGCAGCTCACCATCATATAATCCACTATGAATTCTTCATTGTACCAGAGGGTGCTTGAGGATAATGTGAGGCCATCTGTCGGAAAGTTGAAGCTCAACCGAAGGTGGACTTTGCAACATGACAATGACCCGAAACATAACAGTAAATCCACCAAGGAATGGCTGAAAAGAAAGAAATGGAGGGTTCTGGAATGGCCAAGTCAAAGCCCGGATCTAAATCCCATCGAGATGTTGTGGGGGGATTTCAAACGAGCTGTGCATGAAAGAAACCCCTCAAACATCGCACAGCTGAAAGAATTCTGCATGGAGGAGTGGGCAAAATTTTCTCCCAGTCGATGTCAAGGACTGGTAGACAGTTATAAGAAACGCCTACTTGAGGCTGTTTCTGCCAAAGGGGGCAAGACCACCTATGAGAGCCAAAGGTGTACTTACTTTTTCACGTGACTGTATGTATATATATATATATATATATATATATATATATATATATATATATATAATTATAAATATGCCTTGTTGCACTATATTTGGTTTGTCTTGGACTATTGTGAGTATTGCATATCTCGTTCGGAGAACCTTTTGAATGCCACATGAATGACATTTGAATCCACAGTCACATCATTATGAGGCTAGTACTTTAGAAAGGAAAGCAAAAAATGCCTTGTATGATACAGAAACCCAAACTAAAGCAATAGACTTGAAGTCACTCAGCTTTGAAACCAAGTTGGTGTGAACCTGATGCTTGAAAGCAAAACAAACATGCCTGCAACTGTATAATTGGTTACACATTACTTTAACAACAAAGAAAATGAAATGAAAACTTTTTCATAGACATCTATATTAGCTTAATGAACAGAAATACGCACGCATTTTTCTCTTGCCCACAGTATTTCCCATAGCTGTCGATCGGATGCAAGACTTGGCGTGGATCCCCATGTGTCCATGCTGCATTGATACAAGAAAATGCACCACAATTAACAAGGACAAAATAATAAGCAGAACTATCTTTGACTGTAATGCACAATGAAAACGAAGTTATCGAAGTACCAATAATCACAACGTTATACAGGGTGGTCTGAAAGTCTTGACCCCATGGGGTAATGGTATAAAATACAAACACTGAAGAGAGTATTATTAATTCCCAGGTTTCTGTTTTGTTTTATGCAGTGATGACACAGAAGTCTGACAAGGCATTACATTTTACAAATGGCAGAACCAGAACGTGCAACAGTGTACTCTTCCCAAGAGAAAATGGAATTAGTTCTCCTACATGTTTAGGGCCTCAGTCAGAAGGAAGCAGTAGCAGAATTTCTGAATGCAAGGAGAAATGCAAGGAGTTGAGTTTGAAAATTTCCTTCAATTACACATTGCCAATTGTCCATTAAATTGATGTGTTGTTATCATTTGTTGGCAAAAAATGATTAAACCTGTAAATGAATTATTTGTATGAGGAGAAAATATATTTACGTTATCCTATGGAGCAGGACTTTTGGACCACCCAGTATATAAATTCACAGTAATGTACTCGACTCTACACTTACATTTTGTACCTTCAATTACATCTATAATGTCCCAAGTATAACTCAATTTAATCTTACATCAAATATACTTCATTCATTTACACAATTGCCAATTTTCATACAGCTATGTATTTGTTTCAGTCTGTGAACGAGCTCTTTTTCCTGCTCAAAAACGTACCTTTTAACACTTTAATTGCACAGACATCCACTTACCAACAATACCAACAAAAACATAAACCACGATGAAAAGGAGGAAGAAAATGCAGCAGATGATATCTGTACAACTCCTGCATACAAAAAATGAACAAAAAATAAAATAAAAACATTACAATTTCAAACTACAAAAATATAATTCAATGAGAACGTGTCTATGGATATGACCATTTAAGGTCACATCGACAATTAAAGGTAATATTCATGAGAGCACACAAGAGACAAAAGAGAGATAAGTAGAAGAGAGACAACATCAGACACTTGTAACGCGAGATATGGTCTGCAAAGTGATTTTCAAATGACACATGGCCTTTGATCTTTAACCTACTGAACCCAAATAGAATCAATTAATCTTTGTATTACAGTCTAGAGATTTGCCTGTACGTTTGGTTGAAATGTCTTTAGTGATTCACAACTTATCCCGGTAACAAACCATTTCAATTAAAAGGTCACATGACCTAAGACATTTGATATTTTGAACTTGTTATCGTGGTAACAAAACACCGATAACGGACAGGATGGATGCACGGACAGCCAGATGGACAACTCAAAAACATAATGCCTCCAGCATTTGGCTATAGAGGCATAACAAAAAATTCTGCAAGGCACAGATCAATACGATACCATGAGATTAGGTACCTAATCTAAAATCCAAAACCTAAATCTAGACTTGGTTATGACAAACTTCCCTGCAAATGTCTGCTGCTCTTCTTCTGCTCCAATCGGTTCATCTGCCCATATGCTTGTCAAAGTGGACATCTCTCTGGCCATTCTCAGAGAGCCACCACAGCGTCGACGAGTCTGGCATTTCACTCAGGCCGACTGGGAATGTCTTCAAGCAGCCATCAATCATCTGGACTGGTCTCCCATCTCTACTGCCTCTGACATCAACTCTTCCTAGGAATTCTTCCAAAGTAAACTGCTCTCTCTCATGCACAGATTTATCCCATCCCGTCTTCAGTTGTCATACCCTTCCTCCCCTCCATGGTACACTGAATCTTGTGGTGAGGCAGTTACCCTGAAACAACTTGCCTTTACCTCTTGGAAAGTTAATCCAACTGAAGGCAATCTCAGTTCTTTTAACAAAGCTCGGAGCAAGGGTGTGTCTACCCTCAGGAGACCCAGGAAGTACTATCTTTCTACTCTCAAGATTGAACTCTCAAACCTGTCTCCCTCCTCCAAATCCTGGTGGCGTCTGGACAAATCTGTTTCTGGTGTTTGTTCCCCCTCCATCCCCTCCCTTACCTCAAATGGCGACACAGCTGACACTGCACATGACAAAGCCGAATGCCTCAACTCTGTATTTACCTCAAAATATTGAGTCCCAAACCCATCTCTCTCTGTACCCACCTTACCCAGTCGAACCCAGCCGCTCCTGGACTCTGTGTCCTTCCCTGACAAGGTGGAGAAGTTTCTGGCAAACCTCAACTCTGATTCTGCAACTGGACCAGACGGCATCAGGCCACGGGTCCTAAAATCCTGCTCTGCCTCTCTATTCCACCCACTCTCAATTCTCTTCACCCTCTCTTTTGCTCAAGGTCATCTGCATCTGCTTGAAAATCAGCCAACATTACCGCTTTACACAAGAAAGGTGCAAAAACAGATCCTTGCAATTACAGACCAATCAGCCTACTCCCAATAATCAGCAAGGTCATGGAATCGATCATCGCTTCTGATATCAAATCCTTCCTCTTCTCCAATGGCTTGATCTCGGATCATCAATTTGGATTCAGACCAGGTCATTCTACTCTTGACAGGCTGCTTCTGCTGTCTCAACAATGGATGGAGGTCCTCAATGCCAAACAGGAAATTAGAGCTGTCTCCCTTGACATATCTTGTGCCTTCGATACAGTCTGGCACCCCGCCTTGCTCACCAAACTCTCCTCGTATGGTATCCATGGAAACATCCACGCATGGCTTGCAGACTTCCTTTCTGGTCGCAGTCAACGTGTGGCCCTGAATGGAATTCTCTCTTCTCTCCTTCCTGTTCAAGTGGGAGTTCCTCAAGGTAGTGTTCTGGGCCCTGTGCTTTTTCTGGTCTTTATTAATGATCTCTTCCGACACTGGAAAATCCTCTCCATGTCTTTGCTGATGACTCCAATCTCTGCCGCTCCATATCTCAACTCTCAGATCGGCAGGCAGCAGCCTCTTCACTCTCTGCAGACCTGGACAATATCACAAACTGGTCAAACAAGTGGAACATGACTTTCAATCCTGACAAATCTCACACTCTCACTTTGTCGCTCCGAAAAGACCGTCTGGACAACCTTCCCATCTACTTTCTGAAAAATCCTCTTGAAGAAGAAACCAAAGCATTCAGAATCATTGGAATCTCCCATGATGAAGGTGATTCTGAGGGCCTTTCTCTCTCCCACCGCAGACAGGTAGGTGGGCTTTCTGTCTTCTAACGAATCCTCTCCGGCCTTGCTTTCTCTGCCCTGTCTGTGCTCTGTCCCCCAAATATTCCTGTAGGATGCACAAGATCTGCCATCAACCCTCTTCTTGTGAAACGGCCAAAATCAAGACTCTCTGCTCACCTTCACTCCTTCATTACTCTTTTCTCCCGCCTCTGGAACAAACTCCCACACTCTCTTCAATCCCTCTCCTCCCTCCAGGTCTTTAAAACAGCTGTTCACCACCATCTCTTATCTTGCCCCATCCAAAACCTTGATCTTTTCTTCCCCCCGTTAAAATACCCCAAATCCACCTCTTTCAATCTCCAACTTCTTTCCTGAAATTCCTAGAAGTGTTCATTAGCTTTATACCATGTACCCCTTCCTCCTCCCCCAGCCCTCCCCCTTCCACAGATCTCCCAACGTCCCTGTTCTCTTCTGTTGTTGTGCTTGTGTGCTTCCCTATCTCTCCCCTCTTGTCTCCCGCTCTCTTCATTGCATGTTTTATGTGCCTGTGCATGTTTTCATGTTCAATGTGTTAGCACTTACACGAGCCTCGATTAAGTATACAAAACAAGAAGAAGAAGAAAAAAAAGGAAGCAGCAATAATGTCAACACTCAACAGTCACTTTAAAATTTTAATAATCACTTTTACCCAAAAAAGTAATACCCTGATTTACATCTCCTCTTTTTACATCGTCTTGCAAATACATCATCCATCATGTTATGAATACAAGGACATGATTTGCGGCACCTCAACTCGCACTTACATTGTTTTAAAAGCCATAAGTTTTTTTTTCTCGCACGTTTTCAGAGCTTATAAGACTGGTAAAGATGCCAGATTCCTGAAGTACCCAAATCGGTAAATCACAACATCGCCGAAACACATACAGTAAATTGGTCATGCATAAAGAAATTTACTATACGGTAGAATGGCTAAGAAACAGCGTAAAAGTGTTACCTGAGAAGTGAAATTAAATGTTGGATGCTTGGGAACATGCAGTTTATGTCGCTGTGTTATTAAGTTTGCCTCCGACTAATGTGCATACCACCTACAGTATAAAAATGCTGACGTTCATTGCAAGTTGTGTCTGGTTGAACTGGTTTCGGAAGAAGGACCAAAGGTAAGAAAAAATGAAAACCCAAAATATGTTCTATATTTTTATTCAAATATGTTTATTTTATAATTTTTACTCTAAATTTATTTTATTTAAATATTTAAATATGGTAATTTTGTGGCGTAGCCCGTAGTGCAATTCCATCTGGAACAGCATTTGCCTATCCTTCTGGTGTATGCATGTATGTGCCTCACAATTCAGAGCTGAGCATCTGGTCACATGACAGGGGAACAGCGTTAAGTAACATTACAGTTGCATATTTTACTAAGAGGAAATATAATAACCTATTTTGGAACGTTTTGAGGTCCCAGCAGGTGTCATAAGGTAAGTAGGAGTTTTCACAAATTCCTCAATACAATTATGATTTTGAAATGAGATTGACACATACTTTGCTCCCAATCTGGAAGTGAACAGATGATGACGGTTTGCTGGTTTGATATCTCATTATGCAGGGGCAATGTTGAGAGATTATCACTTCAGTGGTGACAGACAGCTTAAAGACTTAAACTACTTCAAACAAAATTAATACTTACAGTCGAGGATAAAGTTATTGGAGCATGCAATGAAGGTATTGGAAAGGGTGTTGGAAAGGAGGATAAGGAAAAAAGTGAAGATTGCCGAAATGCAGTTTGGATTTATGCCAGGAAGAGGAACGACAGACGCGCTTTTTATTGTGAGACAGTTGCAGGAAAAGTACATGGAGAAGAGGAAGGAGTTGTTTCTTGGGTTTGTTGATCTGGAGAAAGCATTCGATAGGGTTCCACGTGAAGTAGTGACATGGGCATTGAGGAGGTTAGGAGTGGAGGAATGGTTGATCAGAGTCGTGATGGCAATGTACAAAAGAGCGCGCACAGCTGTAAGGACGAAGGACGGGAACAGTGGTGAGTTTGAGGTGAAGGCGGGAGTGCATCAGGGGTCGGTACTAAGTCCACTACTATTTGTAGCTGTGATGAAGGTGCTGGCTCAGAACGTAAAGGAGGGTTTACAGTGGGAGTTGTTGTATGCAAATGATCTGGTGTTGATTGCAGAAAGTATGGATGGACTGAAGGAGAAGATGAACAAGTGGAAGGAATATATGGCGACAAAAGGTCTGAAGGTGAATATTGGAAAAACAAGGTGATGGCAAGTGGTAAAGCATGTGGTGAGGTGGAAAGAACTGGGAAGTGGCTGTGTGCTGTGTGCAGGAAGGGTGTCGGAGTGAATTCCATTTAATGTACAATGTGCGCTGAGTGGGTTCACAAAAATGTAGTGGTTTGAGAGGGTCATTAACCAGTGCGGCAGCTACATTCAAGTGTAAGGTGTGCACAGAGGGGGCTGCAGATGGAGGAAATGTTGAGTTGGATCTTGGAGATGGCGTGAAGCTGGAAGGTGTGAAAACATTTTGTTACCCAGGAGACATGCTGAATGGAGAAGGTGGATCAGACTCGGCAACGGTTGCTGGAGTGAGATGTGCATGGAAGAAGTTTCCAACTATTGTCTCTTAAATGACTCGACTCGGAACCATAAAACCCATGTCTTTGCACAAGTACTTCCAGGAAGCTTGTGACATTGCATAAGAAAAAATCCATCATTATTTACTTTTAACGATGTGCATATATGCATCAGGAAGAAGGATAATTGGTTTTGGTTCGTTTAGTAGCACAATTAACCTGCTCATGGTCACTTGAGAGTTGTAATGCCATGTGGTGTCTGCATATCTTGTGTGAATATGAGTTGGGCAGGTGACCGTGACGGGTTTCTATGAAGTCGGTGACAGCATGGGATGACAGAGAGGGTGGGGGGTGGGAGGGGATTGTAAAGATGTGACAGATTTGGAATTGGGGAGGTTGAAGCTTTGGCAGGCAGTTGAGAACTTTTGGTGGGGGGAGTGGGTTGAGGAGTTGTGGTGGGGAGTGGAGGGGGGAGGGGGTGGATGGAGTTTGTAAGCTTGAAGTGGGGAGGAGATTGATGCCTCAGGGTTGGTAGGGGGAGTGTGAGGATTTGAGAATGGGGTGAGAGTAAAGATGGAACAGAGTGGAAGGGGAAGGTTGACGCTTTGGTGGAGGGAGGAGTCACGAATTTCGGTGGGTTTGAGGAATTGGCAAATTTGCATGTGTAAGTTCACTTACAGTACAAATTTAACTGACCACAGATGTGTGTGTGTGTGTGTGTGTGTGTGTGTGTGTGTGTGTGTGTGTGTGTGTGTGTGCCTGTGCATGTGTGCGCCTGTGTGTGTGTGTGCATGTGTGTGTGTGTGTGCGTGTGTGTGTGTGTGTGTGTGCCTGTGCGTGTGTGTGTGCGCCTGTGTGTGTGTGTGTGTGTGCATGTGTGTGTGTGTGTGTGTGCATGTGTGTGTGTGTGCGTGTGTGTGTGTGTGTGTGTGCGTGTGTGTGTGTGTGTGTGTGTGTGTGTGTGTGTGTGTGCCTGTGCGTGTGTGTGTGTGCGCCTGTGTGTGTGTGTGTGTGTGTGTGTGTGTGTGTGTGTGTGTGTGTGTGTGTGTTGTATTACTGTAGTGTAGTGGAATGGGGGGTTGATGCAATCACCCTACGGGTAATGTGCTACTGTGTTTGAATATAACTGTCATTAATCAAAAAAGGTAATATCAAAGGTAAAAAGCTAAATATAATAGGTGAAGTGGTGACATTATGAATGCTTCCACCCCTTATTCCATTGGTTCTTATGAGAAAAATTCCTTTGATAAACATAATTTCAATATTCGTCAAACCTTTCAGGAGTGCATCCCTGACATAAACTGGTGTCTAACCGTACTATATATGGTCAAGCTGCCGGGATGAAATTTGGATTAGCAGCAGAATTTGATGGGATAGCCGAGAGGTAAATTTAGACATCGACCTGTTAGTTTCTACATTTAATTTGTCCCTTTCTAGCTTCGTCAATAGCTTATTTCCCACTGAAATGAATATAACAGCTCGAGTTTCCAAATTACTATTTGTTCAGTACATTATCTCCTTTGTACTACAAGCCAAAACACATCTCATTTCAGTAGGAACCAATTAGTGGACAGATATCTCAGAGAAGCCTTTATACGTTTTTGACTGCTGAAGTGTTGAAGTCAACAAAAGAAAAACAATGCATCAAACAAAAACAGAAAAAACAAAAACAAAACAATGCAAAACAAAAGAAAAACAATGCAAAACAAAAGAAAAACAATGCAATGCAATGCAATGAAAAACAATGAAAAACAAAAACAATGCAAAAGAAAAACAATGCAAAAACAATGCAAAAACAATGCAAAAACAATGCATATGACATTGCTTGTCCGCCTGCCAAACATTTTTCCAAACGCAGTGCCAGTGCAGTAGTTTTGTTTCCTCCTAGC
Source organism: Myxine glutinosa (assembly GCF_964187855.1). Taxonomy (NCBI): domain Eukaryota; kingdom Metazoa; phylum Chordata; class Myxini; order Myxiniformes; family Myxinidae; genus Myxine; species Myxine glutinosa. Next base: position 99,527,151 of record NC_136268.1, on the reverse strand, counting down.
CAGCTTAAAGAGGAAGCACTCCATGCAGCTTGTATTAACTCTCCATCAACTCCCCTCCTCCCATCCCATTCCCACGCAGCCTCAACCACAAACAGGGCTCCCATCATTTAAAGACACTTAAAAAAAAAAGTCAGTTGAGTTGAATGTAATTCTTTGAAGTATTGAAAGTACTGGATTCCTTATCAACATTTGTCTTATAATTTTTTGAAAAGGTTCACATAAAACAGCACATTTTGTACATTCATCTGCCAATAATATTCTCGGTCACATTTTCATCCAAACTACGTTTAACATATACGTGGAATTCAAAACGTATACCGAATGAATACACTTTGGCTTGAAAATAAAACATTTTCAAAAGGGATTAAAATCAGGTGAAATAAAACACGACGTCTCAAACATTCATCGATTTGTGGTTTATCTCTCCTGCAGCACATGTGTATGGTCAGTGAGATGGATTCAGATTTTGGGGTTTTTTTCCTCCCTGTGGTCAGCCATGCCATGCAGGGAGAAACTTTACAATATTCTCTCTGCATAGAGGGTTCTCATGACAACTTTAATAAATTCAGACAAAACAATTAGCACAGAAGATGCTTACCTTTTCTTTATTGGACCTCGAAAACTCGGGTCAAACTTGCATGGAGGTCCTGTGGTAAGAAAATCCTTTCAATTATACGAGCTTTGATATTAACAAAAGCAAAACATTTCGCTCCAAACAAATAGGACTCCTTGCTTGTGATAAATGTGATAATACTAGCTTCATAATTATACTAGCTTGTGATACCTAAAGCATGCCTATGATAAATGCACGCACAAGTTCACACTTCTTCTTCCTCTATCGTATGCAGCACAAGTGTCCTCTGTAGGTTGTAATTTGTTTCATGGTGCCGGTGATAGCTCATCAACTTCATGCAAGTGACACCATGGGATGTTTAATGTTCACCAACTAATGCTGGCAGACAGGACGCCCAGTTTAATGTCCAATGTACCTGTGAAACTGGGATGACAGTTTATAGCTGGGCATCGATTCAAACCTGAATGCTGAATTGCTGAATGCTGAATGGAGAAAGTGGATCAGACTCGGCAACGGTTGCCGGAGTGAGATGTGCATGGAAGAAGTTTCGGGAACTGAGTGGCGTGCTGATGAGGAGGGGAGTGTCGTTGAAGCTGAAGGGAAAGGTGTATGCTGCATGTGTGAGAAGTGTTATGATTTATGGGAGCGAGACATGGGTAATGAACGTAGAGCAGCAACGAAGGCTGGAAAGGGTGGAAATGCGAATGGTTCGGTGGATGTGCGGAGTATCGTTGAGAGAGAGGAAGACAAATGATGAATTGCGAAAGATGATGGGAATAGAGCCTGTGATTGATGCTGTGAAGACGAACAGGTTGAGATGGTTTGGTCATGTGTTGAGGAAGGATGAAAGTGACTGGTTGAGAAGAGTAATGGAAATGAATGTAGAAGGAAGTCGAGGACGGGGAAGACCGAGAAAGACTTGGCTAAAGATGGTGGAAGAAGAAATGTGGGCAAGGGGGTTATCAAGGGGAGATGCATAAAATAGGGCAAAATGGGGAAGATTGTCATGGGGACCGCAAGGCTAACCCCCGCTCTCGCAGGGAAAATGGCCTTAAAATGCATGTTGTTGTTTTTGTATAGATTCAAACCCAGGCTAGACAGCTTAGAAGTGAGTACCTTTAGAGTCTAGGCCATCCTGACAGCCCTACATGTCCACAGCCACAAAGATAAACAAAATAAGTGAAAAGAGGATTTCAAAAATCATTTAATGGCTGATCTCTTTATAATGAATAGCACTGCAATGCAATGCAAAAGAGGATTGAAAGTTACTATTGTTGATCAGATGAATCAGTTCCAGGAAATGAAAAGTGAGAGCGAAAAAAACATCAATGGGTGGGAGAGAGGGGAATTATGGGTAATTCATGGAGGATGGCCAATGAGTTATGATACCCAAGCATAGATTTCGAAGGAATCACACCCATAGTCCCATATTACATTTATTTATAGCAAAGAACTCAAACCTCTATATCACGACTGATCAATTTTATGCGAAAGCAAGTTCCATTTAAAAAAAAATTACACTTCGAGGAAGTCAACAAATTGAAATCCATGAAGTTCTAATCTCAGTTATTAACACAACTTGTGCATCCACAGATCCTGCAACTTATTTACAGAGATCCTCTGATGCAGTGGTAGCTGGTGGAAGTGGTCCCCAGAGAAGCCATGGCGCTCTTTCCGGGAGGCGGTGAAGAATATCAGCCCTCAAAACGCTATTATTCATTGGTGCCAGGAATTCTAAAAGAAACAACCTAAAAGTAGAGACTACAGACATGCACACACAAAAAGAGGAAAGAAAAGAAAAGAGGAACACGAAATATTGCACTTGCACTTTTAGTCGCATATCTGATCACAGCGCATAAGAATTAACGGTCAGGGACTATGCTTTGCATGAAATTATAGAATTTTTTTTGTATACTGAATCGAGGCTCGTGAAAGAGCTAACATTTATTTTACAAACAAATCAACCAGACAAACAAAATATATAAAAAGAGGGAGCGGAAGACAAGATGGGGAGAGAAGGGGAAGCACACAAACATAACATTTGAGGGCAGGGCGATGTGTGGGAGGGAGAGGGCTTGGGGGGAGGAGGCGTGGGAAGGGGGGGGGTGGGAGTAGTATAAAACACAAGGACACCAAGGACTACCAGGACAGATGTTGGTATTTCAAAAAAGTGGAATTGGGGTGAAATTAGCGGGGGTAGAAAAGATCAAGGTTTTGGATGAGGGAAGATAAGAGATGGTGGTGAACAGCTGTTTTAAAGACCTGGAGGGTGGAATGGGATTGAAGAGAGTGAGGGAGTTTGTTCCAGAGGCGGGAGAAAAGAGGAATGAAGGAGTGAAGGTGAGCAGAGAGTCTTGATTTTGACAGTTTAACCATAAGAGGGTTGCTGGTAGATCTTGTGCGACCTGCAGGAATATTTGGGGTACAGAGCACAGACAGAGATGGGGGAGCAAGGCCGGAGAGGAGTTGGTAGAAGACGGAAAGACCACCAACCTGCCTGCGGTGAGTGAGTGAAAGGCCCTCAGAGTTAGCTTCATCGCGGGAGATTCCAATGATTCTGAACGCTTTGGTTTCAACAGCGTGAAGACGAGCTAGGTGTGAGGCAGGAGCACCAGCCCAGAGGGGAGAGCAGTATTCCATTGAGCTGCGGATGAAAGCCTTGTATGTGGTGAGGAGCTCAGGTGTACCAAGGAAGGACTTCGCTGTAGTTCGAGCTGTAGTTCGAGCTGTAGTTTGAGCTGTAGTTCGAGCACTGTAGTTCGAGCTTTGCTGTAGTTCGCTGTAGTTCGAGCTTCGCTGTAGTTCGCTTCGCTGAATCTGTAGTTCGAGTTGATTCTTCTGGAGCAAAGCAAGGTTAGCGTCCTAGTGATCTGGCTTTGTCTTGTGTCTGTTTCAGCTATCGGCTGAATGTATGAAGTTTTCTTTTTTACCCACCAATGTTATTGAATCATACCTGGTGTTGGCCTAATGGTTAGGGTGGTGGGCTTGGGATTCCTAAGTTCCTGAGTTCGAATCCTATTCAGCTGTTGAATTACTACCAGGTGGGGTTGACTCAGCCTGTTTCATCCTTCTGAGGTTGGCAAAATGAGTTCCAGGGTACTGGGTCCCACCTCAAGGAGGTTGGTGGCAGAATTAGCACTCAGACTGCTGTAAAAACACCCCATTCCGTAGCACACGCAGTGGTGTGTCGGCATCGTGCTGAGGAGTCGTCCAAGGACGCAGCAATGTGCTGATCCAGTGTATGCTCCCATATATATATATACTCGATTTTTTTTTACACTTTTTTTTTTTGTATACAAAGTCAATGCTCGTGTAAGAGCGAACACAATAAACACAAAAAAACAAAAACGGACACATAAAACTTATAATAAAGGGAGCGGGAGACAAGAGGGGGAGAGAGAGGGAAGCACACAAGCACAACAACAGTAGAGAACAGGGACATCGGTAGATCTGTGGAAGGGAGAGGGTGGGAGGTGGGGTTACACGATATAAAACAAATGGACACTACTAGGAATTTCAGGAAAGAAGTCGGACATTGAAAGAGGTGGATTTAGGGTGTATTAACGAGGGTAGAAAAGATCAAGGTTTTGGATGGGGGAAGATAAGAGATGGTGGTGAACAGCTGTTTTGAAAACCTGTAGGGAGGAGTGGGATTGAAGAGAGTGTGGAGGTTTATTTCAGAGGCGGGAGAAAAGAGGAATGAAAGAGTGAAGGTGAGCAGAGAGTCTTGATTTTGGCTGGCAGATCTTGTGCGTCCTGAAGGAATATTTGGGGGACAGAACACAGACAGAGCTGGGGGAGCAAGGCCGGAGAGAAGTCGGGAGAAGACAGAAAGACCACCAACCTGCCTGCGGTGAGAGAGAGAGAGAAAGACCCTCAGAATCAGCTTCATCACGAGATATACCAATGATTCTAAAAGCTTTGGATTCTACAGCGTGAGGCCGAGCTATGTGTGAGGCAGGAGCACCAACCCAGAGGGGACAGCAGTATTCCATCAAGCTGCAGATTAAAGCTTTGTATGTGGTGAGGAGCTCGGAGGTGCCAAGGAAGGACTTCGCACGACGGAGGATGCCCAGTCGGCGACTGGCTTTGAAGGCCAGCTTGGAAATGTGGTTTTCCCAGGAAAGATCATGGCAGATAGTGAGAACCAAAAGCTTGAGTGATAGAACTTATTGGAGAGGATTTTTCAGAAAATAGATGGGAGTGTTGTCCAGTCGATCTTTCCGGAGAGACTAAGTGAGAGTGTGAGATTTGTCAGGATTCAAAGACATGTTTCACTTGTTTGACCAGTTTGTGATTTTGTCCAGGTCTGCAGAGAGTGAAGAGGCTGCAGACTGCCAATCTGAGGGTTGAGATATGGAGCGGCAGAGAGTGGAGTCATCAGCAAAGAGATAGAGAGGATTTTACAGAGAGTCGGAGAGATCATTGATGAAGACCAGAAGAAGCACAGGGCCCAGAAAACTGCCTTGAGGAACTCCAGCCTGAACAGGAAGGGGAGATGAGAGAAATCCATTCAGGGCCACACGTTGACTATGACCAGAGAGGAAGTCCACAAGCCATGCATGGAGATTTCCATGGATACCATAGGAGGCGAGTTTGGTGAGCAGAGCGGGGTGCCAGACCGTATCAAAGGCACGTGATATGTCAAGGGAGACAGCTCTGATTTCCTCTTTGGCATTAAGGACCTCCATCGATTGTTGAGACAGCACCAGCAGCAGGCCCAGAGTAGAATGACCTGGTCTGAATCCAAATTGATGATCCGAGATCAAGCCATTGGAGAAGAGGAAGGATTTGATGTCAGAAGCGATGATTGATTCCATGACCTTGCTGATTATTGGGAGCAGGCTGATTGGTCTGTCATTGCAAGGATCTGTTTTTGCACCTTTTTGTGTAAAGCGGTAATGTTTGCTGATTTCCAAGCTGATGGCAGATGACCTTGAGCAAAAGAGAGGGTGAAGAGAATGAAGAGAGGGTGAGATAGAGCAGCAGAGCAGGACTTTCGGACACGCAGGCTGATGCCGTCTGGTCCAGTTGGAGAATCAGAGTCGAGGTTAGACAAAAACTTCTGCACCTTGTCAGGACATAAGGACACAGAGTCCAGGAGTAGCTGGGTTCGACTGGGTAAGGTGGGTACAGAGAGAGATGGGTTCGGGACACAAGATTTTGAGGCAAACACAGAGTTGAGGGATTCGGCATTTTCACGTGCGGTGTACAAAACAGTTGGTGGATCTAAAGATCCCAAGGTGTCCTTCTCGAAGAGTAGGTGAGTTATCGCAGGCATCATGCCTAAATTACTCATTTCTGCCCCAACCTTAGTTGAACATCAGATCTGGCCGGCTGGTTCATTACAAATTTGGCCCAAAAACTTCCTCTGACCAACCCCACAAAAACGGGAGAATTAGTGAGGCTTAAAGAAAGAAATGGGCCACCTTGTACAACAGGTGAAACCAGCTTAGCTTAAGGTTAATGACGTTGGGCACACGTGCATTAAAAAAAACTTTTTAGTGTCACACCTAATCACTGTAGGTCGCAAACCTGAGAAAATTTTCCCAAGAGTCTTTTTGAAACCTTCATTTTGCTTTTAAGTTCATGGTCCAACTAAAAAAAAACAATGATTAAAATTAATAAACATATTTTAAATACCAACATAATCTTTCACCAGCATCATTCGTTGAACTAAATAATCAGTGTCATTATATTTTTCAACTTGCTCTAGTTAAGCCAATCCTCAACCTAATTACAAGTGACTCTTTGTGCACAATACAGTAAAGTCAGTTGAATAGACCTTTAATAGTAAACATATGCACGCAGGGAGTTAAAGGAGTTCTCTCTTCTTACTACGTGCCCATGCCAGTTTCAAGAACACCAGCTCAAGGCTTCCCATTGTTATGGAAAGAGGCAATGACACGTAAAATCCATTGCTCCCTCCCAAGTCTAACCTTAATGCATGCCAACAAAAGCCAAAGCCTTCCCAAACGAACACATGGAAGCAAGTCTCGAAAGCCCAATTGACACGTTTAACCCACTCCATCTCACCAAAATCATCTGGCATGTTGGCACCTCAAAGGTTCACGAGCTCTGATCGGAGGTGTGTCGACTTGTGCCTGTTGCTTGACGCTCCTTTCTCTTCGCTCTCAACTCTCCTCCTCCTCCTGGTCTCCCCACCCTTTGTTTACTCCTCCCACTTTAACGTCACAAACAGCATGGCTTTGTGCACAAGGCACTCATGCTCGATTGGCAAACTTTTCGCTAAAATAAGTTGTTTATTGCCATTCACCTATACAAATACAACAGAATTATGCATTTATGAAGTTTCTTTATATGATCATAATTTCCAAAATAAAATTCATGTCCAGAAACATGAATACATTTGCCTCTATAAGGGTTGTGGGGGCATGAGGGCCCAGATTTCATATTAAAGTCCAAGTTCAAATCCAGGGGCTTTACTAGAAATTTTTAAGACATTAGTGTATTAAAAAAAAGAAATTTAAGATTATGATGTCTAGGTCTTGGGCTGGCAGGATGGCCTCGAGTAGAGAGGTGTGCACATTCGCTTCTAAGCTGTCTAGCCTGGGTTCGAATCCGGAACCAAGCTATAAACTGTCATAAAGATATTTCACAGGCAGTGTGATTCATCAATGTGTGTGCCGTCCCTCAGATGGACATTTAACTGGGCGACCCTTCTGCCGGCATTAGATGTGGACGTTAAAGATCCCACTGTGTTCTTCACAAAGAGATTCTGAGAGAGTTAGCCGAGCTGTCACCGGCAACTTGGCCAAATTCCTGCCCCACCGACTGCTGTAAAGGCAATGGCAAACCACCCAGTATGAGCCTTGCCAACAAACTGTTTTGGCAGCACCGACGCTCTGTAAAAGAGTATGGTACATCGGAATTGGAGTTCAGGTCCCAGTAACTGTGATTTACCTGGATATTCTAAACCCGTCGTCTCCACACCGCAGGCACCACCAGCACCCCAAAGACCTTCCCATAAACAAATACTACTTTTGTTTGGAAAAAAATATGTGGAGGTCCATGTCCATAAAAGTTTGCAAATGAGGTCCAAAGCTGAAAATGTGATTGTTGCTTGAAACCTTGGCTTATACCAACACCAATACAACCCCTTTACATGGGGAGCAAAACTGCTGCGTGAGTTAAAATATAATAAATTCAAATGTAATCAACTAAACTGAGGCAGATGCACTGTACTATTCTGTATCTAAAGCAAAGTCATTCTGATAATAACAACACATTGTATGCATTACCAAGATTCCCTTGACTTGTTGCATGTCCTCTTTTATAGGACAGGAAATGCTTTTAGGATATTTCAAATGCATATATTGTCAAGCATTCAACCTGGACGAATGCACTCACTGATACTGTTATACAAAGGTCTAGGCTCATGGAAGACATAAATGATAAGGGGCAATGGATTTAAAAAACTACCAAAGGGTATTGGGGGGTAGGGGTTGGCAGGAGGGGAAGGGACAAGCGTTACGCCTAGGTCCCCCGTCGATGAAGTGATGTGAGTTGACAAAGTGGAAGACGCAAGGCGGCCATCTTGGATTTTGACGTGGCGACCCAATTTTCAATAGCGTTCTTCCTTATGCTTAGATACATCCACACACCAGATTAGAAGTTGGTACTTCGCTTATTTTTCAAGATATTCCGCTCACAAGGTTCAGATATACATGGCGGTGACCATCTTGGATTTTGACGTGGCGACCCAATTTTCAATAGCGTTCTCCCTTATGCCTAGGTACACCCACACACCAGATTAGAAGTTGGTACTTCGCTTATTTTTCAAGATATTCCACTCACAAGATTCAGACATGCATGGCGGCGGCCATCTTGGATTTTGATGTGGGTTGCACCCACACACCAAATTAGAATTCGGTCCTTCGCTTACGCACGCATGTACGCACGCACGCACGGACGGATGGACACACGCACGGACGGATGGACACACGCACAGACGGACGGACGCACACACGGACGGAGGGGAAAACCATAGTCCCCCTTTCGCTCCGCGGTGCGACGGGGGACAAAAAAACACTAGGTCAGGGGACAAACCAAATTTCTGGTGGTTCTGGGCACTTTGTTTGCTATAAAATTTTCATTGCTGTCAGGTGTTCGGCCCGTGGTGGTGGACCATCACTCAGGTGGATATAGATTCTGAAGGTGGTGCAATATATTTTATTGAGGAATAAAATCTGCTCATACATGTAGTCCCATGCATAGACCTCTGTGTTTGTTTTGTACATTTTTTGTGGAGAAACTTTGACGAGAATGTCTGGATGAAGATTTAATGTATAATTTCTAAATCTTTCATTCTTAGATATCAATCACAAATCAGTGCTGTAGAGAATATGCAATCGATTGATGCAAACAGGAAGATAATTTGGAATTTTGTCATATTTTGACAAAAGGGGGGAGTGGAGGGGATAGAGATCGAGGTGGAGGTGGAGGTCGAGATGGAGATGGAGATGGAGATGGGGATGGAGATGGAGATAGAGTTAGAGATAGAGATAGAGATAGAGATAGCGAGAGATCTGAGCAGTATCATAGTTTCTGAGCAATTTTTTGTTGAATAAATTATTGCAAAGTCAATTTCTCATTGTTTTTTTGTTCAATTAGATCACCTTTATCTATAGACACTGTTTAAATGAAGATCAAATATTGATATGTCCACATATGTTAAAAAGATTTTTAAAACATTTCATGGGGTGTACTTACTTTTTCACATGACTGTAGCATATATGTGTTCACAATACTGCTAAATAACTGGAGTAAAGGAGCTGTTCTTGCAGACTGGCAACAGTCATAAGAAGAGGTTTGTGCCAATGCACACTATTTCAGTAGAATTTGAAGACATGCCGCTTGTATTGCCTTACATTTACGAATTCAGCGGATGTGACTTGACATCAGCCTTCAGTGGATGGGAAAGTAAAGATGGACGAAGACAGTCTCAGAGCATCCGGAACTGATGGATGGATTTAATGGTTTTGGTAAAGACACAACTCAGGTAGACCCTGCAACTGAAGCAGCGTACGCATCTCTTGTGTCCATTATGTAATGAATGAGAGATGAGGCATCCCTGGACACCATTCATTATGACTAGTTTGTACAGATAAAACAAGAAAGAGCAATCAGAGATTACAGACCCTCCCAGGACGTGTCTTTTAGTGGTTCTTAAGGCTTTTGTGTTAAAACAAATATGGTGGCCAAACCACGTGACCGATGACGTCATCATAATTTTTATTTATTTATTTATTTATTTATCCCTAGATGATGCTCAAGAAATTTCATCTTCATCGCATGAAGTTTTGTACTTGTACTATGACGTCATAATGGAGGAACCTATGACATCATCATTAACATAAGTTATTCCACATGGAGAGTTCTTTACAATGAGACGTCTCAATTTTTTTCTATGCAGCGCTTTCGGAGATATAGAGGTGCAAAGTTTTTCGGTTTTTCCAAGATGGCGCCTGTACCACGTGGCCTATGCTGTCATATTTATCATTAAAAAATTATACAGGTGGAGTTGCACCTATGGTGAAAATTTCCTGTCAATCGGACCAATGGTTGCAGAGAAAATCATATTTATTCTGTGCGGACAAACAGACAAACAGACAAACAGACTCAAATGCAATACCCTCTCCTCTGGCGAGGGTAACAAGACAAGTGAAAAACTGCCTCCCACAATGGATGCTCTCAAGAAGCCTTTGAAAATTACTATCATTCACTTTCTTGTCCTCCTTTGTTATCTTGATTACAGTACTTTACATGAAGATACTGACCTCCTTGGTTAATGTAAGGGGTCGTCATAACGATTGTTTTGAGTATATTTTCACATTACATGTGGTTATGGAGACAATAGTAGTCACTTGGAATTATACGTCATTGAAAAGAAACGATCTCAGGCTATTTGAATTGTAAAAATCATTTGGACGAGGGAGATTTCAAACTTTTCCGAAATATTTATTTAGAAAATTAATCAATTGTAGAAGTCTTCAGCAGGTTGGATTCAATCACTTTAAAACGCTGAACTTCTGTTTGAAATTTCTAAATTCTCACATTATGAATTCACTTTTACATTTGTATCACATAAATCAGCTTGAAATCCCGAGGTTAAACACTAAATTTGATAGATATACACTGAAACAAGCCTGTGTTGTATTGTGGTTGCCATAGAAGTTTTCATCTTTCAAAGCCAACAAAAAGGTTGCACCACTTCCTGGATATCCATCCACCCTGACAATGGAAACAATGGAAATGCCCCCAACTATGGATGTATCTAACATCGAGTAGCAATGAAAATGTTCCAGCAGACAAAGTAGTCAAACTCATTACTTAGGCCTCTTGTTACATATTGGCCCCTCTACTACACAAGCAAAGGTAAAATAACACAAAAACGAGTAACAATGGCCTGGAGAGGAACAGAATGGGGTAAAGGAAAATCAGCGTATGTCTAGAAGACATCCTGAACAGACACAAGGAACTTTGGTGCAGGAGGAGGCCATTGGGCTCATCATGCCTGCTCTGCACCAACCCCAGTATCCATCACCTATCCATATACAAGATACCCATACAAGCCCTCTCAATATCCCGAAACTCCTCCATCTCCAATGCATCCAGGTATCTATCCAATTCGAATTCAAACTTATCTACAACCACTGTTGCCACTAGAAACAATTGTGGTTGTGGACGCAACGTTGTGGACGAATGGGACGAATGGGACGTTGTGGACCGCAACTAATGTTGTGGACCCAACCCAACGTTGTGGTTGTGGACGTTGTGGACGTTGTGACGTTGTGGACGTTGTGGACGTTGTGGGCCCAACGAATGGGACGTTGTGGACCGCAACCAACGGTTGTGGACCGCAAATTGTGGACCGCAACCTTAATACTGTCCATGTCCAACCTCTAATTGTTTTTACCCTCTGTAGCCTTTGGCCCCTGGTCCTAACACTGTCATTTTTGTGGAAAAGCTGCTCTGCACCTATCATATCCACACCTTTCATTATTTTTAACATCTCAATCAGATCCCCTCGCAATAACCTTCTTTCCAATGTATAAAGTCCTGTCTCCTTCAAGCGTTCCTCGAAGCTTAGCCTAGCTTGCCCTGGAATCAATCTCGTAGCTCTGCACTGAATCCTCTCTATGGCAGCTATGACAATTCGCAGGTGCAGTGACCAAAACTGAAGACAATATTCTAGATGAGGCCTCAATAAAATCCTATTCAGTGCTAACACTACCATCTTTGATTTAGGATTTATCCCCCTACAGATACAACCTAACATCCCATTAGCTTTACCCATAGCTGCCTGGCACTGTGCTGTCTGCTTACCCCCCCCCCCATCCCCCCAAATCTATCACCTCCCCTAGATCCTTCTCCTGTATGACACGCTCCAAGATTGCCCCCATTGCATTATATAATCCCTATTATTATTATTATTATTATTATTACTAGGACGTGCCCGTACGTGGGTGCCCGTTCCTTGCCAAAAAAAAAAAAAAAAATGTCTGGGCGTGCCCGTAAGTGCGTGATGTGACCGTACAATGAATGTATCGTCCCGACGCCGCAGCTCGAATGGCGCTGCAGTTAATCGGGCCTGTATCGGCAGAGTTATTATAAACGTGTACTACAATCGATCGTACCTTACAGCGTCTGCTCGCCACGTTCAGCATCAGTACGCCGTCACTATGACTATCCGTAAGTCCGGAAGTGACGTCCTCATTTGACTGTCCGGAAGGTCGCATATCGCAGTTACGATGAATCGCAAATTAGTTTTAATTAGTTTTAAAACATAGTTTAACGCCAACATAGTTTGCCAACGTGAAATAAATGAATACGCTCTCAAATGTGCCGTCCGAGGCAGAGTCTGTTCGGCACGTTCGGCACACGTGATAGCTCGCTGCTCTCTGATTGGTTGAATCGTTTTTTGGACATAGCTCGGTAACTACTTCTCCGATTAATATGAAACCTTGAAAAGGCACATCCTCAGGTCCCCAGCAATATACCTGGCAAGTTTAAAGTATATCGGACCCGTGGTTGTCGAGAAACAGCGGTCACAGACACACAGACATACACACAGACACACACACAGAGATTACTGGAATTATAGATAGATTATTTAATGGCCACTATCATCCCACCATGTGGGGTCGGCTGGGGGAAAGCTTGGCCCAAGTCTTCACGAACTGGCTGGCCAGGCCTGACATTCGCCTAGTTAGGGCAGGTATTTGGAATTTGGCCATGGTGCCAGCAATACTCGCCTACTTTTTGCAAAGGACACCATGGGATCTTTAACATCCACCAACCCATGCTGGCAGACAGGACTCCCAGTTCAACCTCCATCCGAGGGACGGCACACACATTCATTGATGAATGACCCTGCCTGTAAAACACTGAGTTTATAGCAGGGTCGGGATTCAAATCCAGGCTAGACAGCTTAGAGGAGAGTGTGCATACCTCTCGGCCATCCTGACAGCCCCATTATATAATCCATATTTTCATTATTATTATTACCCCTCCCCAGCAACTTACATTTCATTATGTTAAAACTGCATCTGCCAATCTTGTGTCCAATCTATTAAAGTACGGTATCTAGATTTTAACTTGGGTTGAATGGGTTCAACTTAAAGGATCAATAGACTAAACCAAGTATGTTAAAGTATCTAGACTTTCCTGAATCTGATCACCACCCCCCAAAACCCGCCCCCCCCTCCCTCTGATATCTACCTTACCTTCAAGCTTCGTGTCATCCGCAAATTTGCAAAGCCTACTCTTAAGCCCACTATCCAAATAGTTGATGTAAATTAATGAATAATAATGGTCCCAATGTGGATCCCTAAGGTACCCCACCACTGTACTTACATCCTCTCAGCTAGACATCCTCCCACTGCACAACCTTGGCTAACATCTTCATATGTGGTACCTTATCAAATGCCTTCGTAAAGTCTACGTACACTGACTGCACTTCCGTCATCCACTCAAACAAAACTATTAGACTTGCACATTATCTCTATAAATGTAAATTTATCTCATTGTCATCACCCATTAAATATTAAACATTCCGTTGCCAATATGTGTTTTGCTGTGCCAGCTCTTCAGCCACAGAAAAATCTGTATGCAAATAACGCAAGGGAATACTATACTGTATAAGACAATGCAAATTGGCTATTATCTACAGTGATCTAATGCTCACAGAGGGACTTGTGCATTGTTTTTACAGGAGGGGGAGGTGCTTGAGGGGTCAAGGCCATTTGGAAACAATATTTCAATGCAATTTTTGTCAACAACAAAAATGCTAAAAGAAACCAGCTTAACTAAACTTGTAAACAAATAACAAGGCGTCTAGTAAGCAATGGAGGAGTCAAATTGATTTGGGGGTTTTAACTTGGGATCACATCATCATGAGTTGAGTACTCAGATGGGAACTGCAACTACAAGCCATCGAAAAGAGTTTCATCTATATATATATAAAACACAGTTTGTGTGTGTGTGTGTGTGTGTGTGTGTGTGTGTGTGTGTGTGTGTGTGTGTGTGTGTGTGTGTGTGTGTAATGTTACCGATAGACTCCTAAACGGAGAGGCTCACGTGCTTGATATTTGGTATAGACATGGCCATTGAGCCTGGGAAGAACATGGCCTACCTAAAAAAAAAAAAATCATAATTATTTTTACCTCAGCGCATTTCAGCGAGGAATATTATACACGGAATCTGAGCCGGTGGCAGAGCAGCGCGCTGATTCGCTCAGAGCGATCACGTGATGTTCCAACCTTTCCGCCATAAACTCACAGTTACGCGTTCGCACGTAATTCAGAGCAAAAAGCGATTGCGTTTTTTCACATTTCAGTGAGGAACATTGCCATTCACACCACATAGGTGTTTTTTTTCTTTCATCTTTAGATCCATATTTTTAGCCATAATGTAGCGAACGTAGCGTAACGTAGCATAGCTAACGTAGCGTTAGCATAACGTAGCGTAGCGTAGCGATCCTCGCTCAGGATCTTCGTCAGGTTCGCGAGTGAGTTAGCCAAAACGTAAAAGTGAAAATATATCGAATGACCATTGCCATTCACACCACATAGGTTTTTTTTTTCTTTCATCTTTAGATCCATATTTTTTGCCATAACGTAGCGCATTATGGCTCGCTCGAGCTCGAGTTAGCCAATCACCTGGGAGCACGAGGCCACGTTGGCCACGCCCACGACACGACGCAGAGTTGCAATCTTGACGAATACTGTGATAAAGGCAATGGCACCGAAGAAAAGAAATTTGTCGCGTTCAACCTCCCGAGCAAGGAAAATCGCTGATCGGAGACTCCATGAAACCAATGAAGATACTTTTCACCATCGACAAGCCAATCAAGAACGTGTCTCTAGATTCAGACAGCAAGAGACAGAAGATGAGAGAATGGCACGTCTAAACGCCAATCAACAACGTCTGGCGAGGGCCAGACAGCGAGAGACAGAAGATGAGACAAACTGTATTTCAAACTGTATTTCAAACAAACTGTATTTCCCATCTACACGGCCATGTATTCCTATTAACGTTATGTAAAGTACATAAATTGTGTGGATTACATCATTTGTGGATGTGATCAATTGCCAGTAACCATCTATATCCCTCCCCTCCCCTTCCCTCCTCCCCCTCCCCCTCCCTTTCCCCCCTACCCTCCCTTTCCCCCCTACCCCTTCCCCCTACCCCTCCCCCCTCTCCTCCCTCCCCCCTCTTCTCCCCTCCCCCTCCCCCCTCTCCTCCCCCCATTCCCCTCCCCTCCCCTTCCCTCCTCCCCCTCCCTCCCCCTCCCCCTCCCTTTCCCCCCTACCCCTCTCCCTCCCCCTCCCCTCCCCCTTCCCCCTCCCTCTCCCATCCCCCCTCCCCCCCGTCCCCTCCCCTCCTCCCCCTCCCTCCCCCCCTTTCCCCCCCTCCCCTCCTCCCCCTCCCTTACCCCCATACCCCTCCCTTTTCCCCCTACCCCTTCCCCCTCCCCCTCCCCCTCCACCCTTCCCCCTCCACCCTTCCCCCTCCCCTTCCTCCTTCCCCCTCCCCTCGCCCTCCCTTTCCCCCCTCCCCCTTCCCCCTCCCTCTCCCCTTCCCCTCCCCTCCCCCCATGCCCCTCCACACCCCTTCCCCCTCCCTCTCCCTTCCCCCCCCAACCCTCCCCCTCCCCCTCCACCCTTCCCCCCTTCCCCCTCCCCTCCCCCCATGCCCCTCCACACCCCTTCCCCCTCCCTCTCCCTTCCCCCCCCCCCAACCCTCCCCCTCCCCCTCCACCCTTCCCCCCTTCCCCCTCCCCCCCTCTCCTCCCCTCCCCCCTCTTCTCCACTCCCCCCCCTCTCCTCCCCTCCCCCCCGTTCCCCTCCCCTCCCCTTCCCCCTCCCCTCCCCTGCCCGGCAATGCCGGGTACTTCTGCTAATTGAACATAAAACACAGTTTGTGTGTGTGTAATGTTACCGATAGACTCCTAAACGGAGAGGCTCACGTACTTGATATTTGGCACAGACATGGCCATTGAGCCTGGGAAGGACATGGCCTACCTAAAAATATTTGACGAGATCCATATTTTTTATTAATATTTACCTCAGCGCATTTCAGCGAGGAACATTATACACGGAATCTCAGCATGTGCCAGAGCAGCTCGCTGATTCGCTCAGAGCGATCACATGATGTTCCATCCCCGCCACCAGACCATTGAACGGAAAATATATCGAATCAATGACCATTGCCATTCACACCACATAGGTGGAGATGCAGCTACCGGGCGCCATCTTGGTTGGCACTCGATGCTGGGCGATGGTGATTTCCGTCACACGTTTGCACGTAATTCAGAGCGAAAAGCGATTGCGTTTTTTCACCTTTTGTGCGATCGTGTTTTGTGTCGATTTTGTGCGATATGAATTAAACGTCTTTGAAACAGCTGTGAAACGTCTTTCCACAACCCTTCCGTAACTGATTGGAGCAGTTTATTGCCGCTCAAAATGGCATTTTAACAGTTGTCTGGCTTTTAAAATCTGGGACACGTTCAAAACAAACGAGATCCGCGAAGCGAGTCGGCCGAGTCGTGCTAACCAAGATGGCGACACGGCGCCTACACTTTTCACGGAGTATGAGCGTTCTATATATTTTCAATTCAGTGCGCCAGACTCGCTCATGTACTTGATTTGTGGCATAGACATGGCCATTGGGCCTTCACGGTGTAATTTGTGCGAGGCTTTTGTCCGAGTGAGCTTGAGTCGAGAGGGCGAATGTACGGGTTGAGAATGTACGGGTCTCCCTTCCCCCGCCCGGCAACGCCGGTACTGGAGGGCGTCACAGGATCGGTGAGTCTCCAAAATCCGCTTCGTGCTGTTGTCGCGAAGATGCTGGACGATGTCGCGATTGTTGTGCTGCTCTCCTACCATGAGAACTACAACGTCATTGTTGACTGGCCCTCCCCTTCCTCCCCTCCCCCTCCCCCTCCCCCTCTCCCTCCCCTTCCTCCCTCTCCCTCCCCTCCCCCTCTCCCTCCCCCCTTCCCCTCTCCCTCCCCCTTCCCCTCCCTCCCCCTCCTCTCCCCTCCCCCTCTTCCTCCCCTCCCCCTCTGCCTCCCCCACCTCCCCCTCCCTCTCCTCCCCCCGCCCCTCCCCCTCCATCCCTTCCGCCTCCCCCCTCCCTCCCCTTCCCCCTCCCTCCCCTCCCCTCCTCTCCCCTCCCCCTCTGCCTCCCCTTCCCCCACCTCCCCTCCCCCTCCTCCCCCTCCATCCCCTCTGCCTCCCCCTCCCCTTCCCCCCTCCCTCCCCTCCCCCTCCTCTCCCCTCCCCTCCCCCTCCTCTCCCATCCCCCTCCCCTCCCCCTCTCCTCCCCTCCCCCCCTTCCCCTCCCGTCCCCCTTCCCCCTCCCCCCGTTTCCCTCCCCTCCCCCGCCCGGCAATGCCGGGTACTTCTGCTAGTAACCTAGAGAGATGTATTTCCTGTCATGCCTTTCCCTACTGTTTAATGATAATGTTGTAGTCACAGATTTCCAATCATTAAAGATTCTCTCCTCTCTCTCTCCCCTTCTTTCTCTCCCTCTCTGCCCCATCCCTCTCTCTTCCCCCCCCCCCCCCCCCCTCCTCTCAATTTCCCTCTCTCTCCTCCTCTCTCCTCCCTCTTATCTATCACTGTAGTGCTCCACCAGAAGGCAGCTCCATGGTAAGGCTTACACTTGGTGGTTTGCCTATGCATCAGACATCCAACCAGATCCTGCTTCTGCTAGGCTGGCCAAGTGTGCCAGACATCATGTGAATCCTCAATTTTTGGTTTGATGGAGTGGCATTAGAGGGTACAGGTAATCATTGGTGGGGAGGGGGGTGGAGGAGGGAGGGGAGTAACGGAGAAAGTTTTGGCATGGCAGGAATACCAACAAACGATGCCACAACCTTGTTTGGGTGGGTCAGGAAGTTTGTTTGTTTCA